>NC_091741.1:27380457-27385457 GCF_043380555.1 Nothobranchius furzeri | reverse complement strand
GAAGTTCACATCTGGTGACTGCAAGTGGTGTGTTTGCACATTTAACAATATGGCTTACTATGGTTGTTATGGTTACTCAGCACCACACACACCACCATGTAAAGTACGTTAATACGTATGGGTTTTTAAAACCACACAAGGATCAGATTGAATAACAAATTCCTTTCTTTGTCTTTTGATACATCCTCTGCATGCACACACACACACACACACACACACACACACCACAGTTCCCACTTTGGAAATTTGAGAGTATGTTGGAACGTTCTTCCTCTGTACCCATAGTTCCTGGCTCCAGGGAGTGATGGAGGGGCTCTTCACCCATCTCACACATCCAACCTAAACACACAGCACACACACACACACACACACACACACACACACACACGTGCACACATGCTGGCAGCAGACCACATCAGAGGAGGTCCATTCCTCCCCAAGTCCACAGGTCTCTAGATAAACATATTATTCTGGATTAAATGTTTCCCGTATTTGTTATTCTTCACTCAGAGACTCCAGGTGGAATTGGTACCAAACCAAAAATCATATGTGCATTTCTTTGAACGACAGGACGGGCTGAGGGGAACGTTCTGAATGGGGAACAAGAATTCCCTTTCGGAGCGTGAACTTGTAACAACATTTGTGCAGATTTTGTGATTGGCCCAGATTCTTCTGAACACGTCTAACAAAGACAGCGCTGTGTTACTGAGAAGCGGCCTTTTCCCTCTGCAACTTGCTCCACACCACCACTCAGCATTCTGTCATAAACCAGAGCTCCATGGAGGTCCACCACTGGTGCTGAATCAGATCCAAATGGTTGGAGAGCTGTTCCTACAGCAGTGAGTTACTCGCAGAGCACTTTCCTCTCATGTGCTATCAGTCTGAGTAACGATAGGAGGTGACAGCTGAGCAGCAGCTTGGGAGGCCCAAATTAAAGACTTAGAGGCCCGACGGTGATGATGCCGGTGTGTTGCTCACTTATACAATTATGTTCAAATTACTGCCAGAGCTTCCGACTATCTGGGCCTGCGTTGTAGCCTGGAGCGGACCTGACTGTGAGGCGATGATGTGTGCTGAGAGATCAGAGTGCCTATCTCTGGAACACCAGTGGCAGCGGTGGTGACTTCTGAGTGTGAATGGACGGATGGATGATTTATGATTTTTATATCAATTGTAATGAAAATATTCTGGTAGGAATCATTTTTCAGAGATTAGCTCAAAATCCCAAACTCAAGGTTCTGCAACCCACAGAGGGGCCCTGACCCGTACCTTCAGGACCGTTAGCATATAATTAAAGTGAAAGGGTTTTTTAACGTGTCTCATCTACAGAAAACTGCAGAGACAGAAACTAGTGCATGTGTCTCTCTTAAGTTTGTAATATTAAGTATAGTTTTCATACAGAAATTGTTGTTTAAATGGAACGTATCGTGCAAATCTCACTTTTTGTGTACTTTTGTGCTTCTATGTGGATCTCTGCTGCGACTATAAACACTTAAAACATGAAAAAAAAACTGATTCTGGAACTATTCGGGGAGGCGGGGGACATTGAGTCCGAGTGGGACCTGTTCCTTGCCTCCATTATCGAGGCAGCCGACCGGAGCTGTGGCTGCAGGGTTGCCGGTGCCCGTCATGGCGGCAGCCCCCAGCTGGTGGACACCGGCGGTTAGGGATGCTGAAGGAAGAGTCTTATCAGGTCTTTTTGGACTCCAGAGGAAGCTGACCGTCTCCGGCAGGCAGAATGTGGCTCTGGTGGTCGCAGAGGCAAAAACCCGGGTGTGGGAGGAGTTCGGTGAGACCATGGAGCAAGACATTCGTACAGCTTCAAGGAGATTCTGGTCCACCATCCAGCACCTCAGGAGGGGAAAGCTGTGCACTCCCGACGCTGTTTATCATTGGGACGGTGCGCTGCTGACCTCGACTCAGAAAGTTGTGGATCGGTGGGCGGAGTACTTTGAAGACCTCCTCAGTCCCACCGGAAAATCTTCCAGTTAGGAAGCAGAGTCCAGGAACTTTGGGTTAGACTCTGCAATCTCTGGGGCCGAGGTCACTGAGGTTGTTAAAAAGCTCCTCGGTGGCAAGGCACTGGGGGGTGGATGAGGGTCCGCCCAGACCTCCTTAAGGCTCTGGGCGGACCCTCATCCACCCCCCAGTGCCTTGCCACTGGGGGGTGGATGAGGGTCCGCCCAGACCTCCTTAAGGCTCTGGGCGGACCCTCATCCACCCCCCAGTGGCAAGGCACTGGGGGGTGGATGAGGGTCCGCCCAGACCTCCTTAAGGCTCTGGGCGGACCCTCATCCACCCCCCAGTGGCAAGGCACTGGGGGGTGGATGAGGGTCTGCCCAGAGCTCCTTAAGGCTCTGGACGTCGTAGGGCTGTGTTGGCTGACATGGCTCTGCAATATTGCGTGGACATCGTGGGCAGTTCCACTTTGGCAGACTGGGGTGGTGGTGCCCTTATTTAAAGGAGGGGGGGGGGGGGTGCAGGGTGTGATCACACTCCTGAGCCTCCCTGGTATAAACTGTTTAGGTTCTGGATGAGAAGGGTCCTTTGGATAGTTCAACTTTGGATTCAGGAGATTTTCATCCTAGCCGTGGAACACTGGACCAGCCCTATACCCTTAGGGGGTCCTGAAGGGTGCGTGGACAACACATTCTCACACCCAAAGCGTCAAATAATGACGCGTGTGACCAAGCGTCAAAATATGACGATTAGGGTGCCCCAGCGCATCGGGAGAGAACGCGCAGGGACACGCTGTGCCAGAGCATCGGTGTCCAACGCCCGCGGTGAGATGGACATTTGACCGTCTTGTGAACTACTTAACCTTCCCCTCACTCCCATTCTATCCTTAACTAGGTTGTGCATGCAAAGCCTAACTGGAAATTACTGAGTTAAGTTAAGGATGGGGGTGAGGGGAAGGTTAAATCGCTAGAGGTTTGGAGAATAATGTCCGTGCCACCGCGGGCATCGGATACTGACGCCCCCAGTGACACGTGTCCCTGTGTATCCCTGCGCGTCCTCTCCCGACGCACTGGGACACCCTAATCGTCATATTTTGACGCTTGGTCACATGCGTCATTATTTGACGCTTTGGGTGTGAGAATGTGTTGGCGTGGAAGTTCACCCAACCAATCTATATGTGCTTTGTGGATTTGGGGAAGGCATTCAACCGCATTCCCCGGGGGGCCCTGTGGGAGACTCTGGGAGTACGGGGTACCAGGTCCTCTGATGCGGGCTGTTAGGTCCCTGTATGACCGGTGTCAGAGCTCGGTCTGCATTGCCGACAGCAAGCCGGGTTCATTTCCAGTGAGAGTTGGACTCCACCAAGGCTGCCCTTTAGCACAGATTCTGTTCTTAACTTTTGTGGACAGGATTTGTAGAAGCAGCCGAGGTGTTGAGGGGATATGTTTTGGTGGCCTGCTCATCTGGTCTCTGCTTTTTGCAGATGATGTGGTCCTGTTGGCTTCATCAGAACGTGACCTCCGATTCTTCCTGGAGTGGTTCGCAGCCGAGTGTGAGGCAGCTGGGATGACAATCAGCTGCTCTAAATCCAAGACTTGAATGGGAATGAGGTCCTGCTCCATGTGGAAGAGTTTACGTATCTTGGAGGTTTTGCCCACGAGCGAGGGAAAGATGGTGCTTGATAGGTGGATTGGGTTAGGGTTGGATGGACGTAGTTTTGACTTTAAAAGTGGAGGGAAACAACTGACATGAGGACCGGGGGATGGGGGGTATCCTTACAGTACGTTCTTACAGAATATTGTTTTTGTATGGTAAAAAGTGACTTTGGAAAAAGTGTATGGGGGGGGGCATGTCCCCCCTACCCCCCCAAAAAATTATGTCAGTGGTGTTGTGTCTGCAGTGATGCAGGCATATTACCGGTCTGTCGTGGTGAAGAGAGAGCTGAGTTAGAAGGCGAAGCTCTCGATTTACCGGTCGATCTACGTTCCTGCTCTCACCTATGGTCATGAGCTTTAGGTAGTGACCGGAAGAACGAGATCGCGGATACAAGCGGCCGAAATGAGTTTTCTACAAAGAGTGGCTGGTCTCTCCCTTAGAGATAGGGTGAGAAGCTCAGTCATCCAGGAGGGGCTCAGAGTAGACCCGCTGCTCCGCCACATCGAGAGGAGCCAGTTCTCCTGTACGCCTCCCTGGTGAGGTTTTCCGGCACGTCCAACCGGGAGGAGGTCTAAAGGTAGACCCAGGACACGCTGGAGGGACTATGTCTCTCACCTGGCCAGGGAACGCCTTGGGATTCCCCCGGAGGAGCTGGCTCAAGTGGCTGGGGAGAGGGAAGTCTGGGCCTCTCGACTTAGGCTACTGCCCCCGCGACCCTGCTAACCACTTAAACATTCTCCCTCTCCTGATGATAACATTTTACTTTTTTGACATTGAATGTGCTACTACTAGTTTACTCACAATGTAACTATTTGGTGTGTGTGTGTGTGTGTGTGTGTGTGTGTGTGTGTGTGTGTGTGTGTGTGTGTGTGTGTGTGTGTGTGTCTGCTCTGTCTTCTCGATCCCCAGTGAGTCGTGGAGGATGGCTGCTTATACTGAGCCAGGATTTTCCTCTCCACTGTCGCTTTATGCTTGCTTAGTATGAGGATTGCTGTAAAGCACATATGTCAGACTCAAGGCCCGCGGAGCATTTTTATGTGGCCCGCGAGATAAATATCAAAAATATATTAAAACTGGCCCGCTGGCCGATTTTACCGCAAAGACTACAACTCCCATGATGCTTTGCGGCGTCAGCGCGGAGCCGACGCGCCCCCTCCTTTGTGTTTTTCCAGCGCCTGCTGCCGGTGTCTGCAGCTCCGCTGTCTCGGACAAACTACACTCCTCTCACTCAGCGCTGAGTTCACTCAGCTATTTTCTGACGTTGAAGCCCAGAAACGGAGATTCTAGCTGCTCAGTAATGTGTTCACGACTGAAAGAGAAAGTTTTCCAACTAACGTCCAGACAGAGCTGATATAACTCCAGCGAACTGCGACACGCTCAAACCA
>NC_091741.1:27241995-27377757 GCF_043380555.1 Nothobranchius furzeri | reverse complement strand
TAGAGAGAGAGAGAGAGAGACAGAGAAAGACAGAGACAGAGACAGAGAGAGAGAGAGAGAGAGAGAGAGAGAGAGAGAGAACAGAGAGAGAGAGAGAGAGAGAGAGAGAGAGAGACAGAGAGAGACAGAGAGAGACAGAGACAGAGAGAGACAGAGAGAGAGAGAGAGAGACAGAGAGAGAGAGAGAGAAGAGAGAGAGAGAAGAGAGAGAGAGAGAGAGAGAGAGAGAGAGAGAGAGAGAGAGAGAGAGAGAGAGAGAGAGAGAGAGAGAGAGAGACAGAGAGAGAGAGAGAGAGAGAGAGAGAGAGAGAGAGAGAGAGAGAGAGAGAGAGAGAGGAGAGAGAGAGAGAGAGATGGCAGCATCACCAGTCCTCCAGGGCTCAGCAGGCTAATTAATAATGAATCCCAGAGAGTCTGTGTTTGAAATGCAGATGTGCAACTGCCGGCTCCGCCTGCTCCTTCAGAGGAACCTGTGTGTGTGTGTGTGTGTGTGTGTGTGTGTGTGTGTGTGTGTGTGTGTGTGTGTGTGTGTGTGTGTGTGTGTGTGTGTGTGTGTGTGTGTGTGTGTGTGTGTGTGTCTGTGTCTGTGTCTCTGTGTGTGTGTGTGTGTGTGTGTGTGTGTGTGTGTGTGTGTGTGTGTGTGCGTGTGTGTGTGGCTTAGACCATGTTCATTCCCAACATGTGAACCTTCTTTTATTAAATCACGATTGCTTAATCTGAATTGTTGCGTCCGATTTAAAAAAACGAAAGCACAATCAACAGGCTGAGTTAATGTGGGAAGTTTCTGGAAAAACTGGACCTCCATCTTGCTCCAGCATCCTTGCTGGTCTTCGTCAGAGACTCGAACGACGAGAAAAGACAAAGTTGGAGAGGTGAAGAGCATCATACACTTCTGTGGACTCGCTACACCTCTTCACTCTGCATATGTGTGTGTGTGTGTGTGTGTGTGTGTGTGTGTGTGTGTGTGTGTGTGTGTGTGTGTGTGTGTGTGTGTGTGAGCAGTTTGAAGTTTAACAGATGGTAATGTTATGTAGATTTTCCTTCTTTTTCAACCAGCCATGGCTCCTTCACTGACCCGGCAACAATACACAAGCCTCCTCTGCTAACAGCACCTGTAACACACACACACACACACACACACACACACACACACACACACACACACACACACAAGCAATAAATTATCTCTTGAACAAATGTTGCTTTTGTTTAAGGAAGGCAACAGGAAACAGTTTTAGGTTTCTCTTTTGCAGAAATTCATCAATCAGACGGTTTCTTCTTCGAGGTGAAAACTTGCCAGAATCTGACGTTGGTAGTTAAAAACCAAAGACCACGTCATAGTAAAAGTGTGTTAGAGTTGGAATTCTAATAATCTGATAGAGCTTTGTTGTGGTTTAGTTTGAAAAAGCAGCAGAAAATAAATAAATAAATAAATAAATAAATAAATAAATAAAACAGAATTTGCATTACAGTTACATCAAATATTTTAATCTTTTTTAGTTTGATATTGATCTGCACACACACACACACACACACACACACACACTCGCACAATAAAACAACAAAATAACAGTTTTTTCAAATTAAAATCAAACCAGAAATACACTTTTAATTGATATTAAAAATTCGCTTTATTTAGTTTATATTTTTATTAAATAATCTAAATGAAGGTAATTTTTGATGTTTATTTTTTAAACAATGACAAACTTTAAATTTTAAGGGGATAGTTCAGTTTTGCTTTCAAAATAAAATTTGTTTTTTAAAAGCAAAAGACAAAATTATAACAAGATAATATCCTTGGATTGGTTCTGTTCTATGTTATTTATTTGTTAACATTCATCTGTGATTAAGATGTTTCAGCCTGAGCCACGATTGTGAGAATTTTCTATAAAATGTTTGGAATTAATAAACAATCATGTTGCTGCTGATAAATAAAAACAAAAGATGTGAAACTTGGGAAGTTTTTATATTTGAGTAAAATAAAAGCTATACGCTCTTCATTTGATGCATAAAAGTCTGAAATCACTGGCAGACACACACACACACACACACACACACACACACACACACGGACCTCATGCATTATGAATGCACATTTACTCCGACGAGACGAGCTTAAGCTGCTGAACATTCACTCATCGCTTTGTCTGGTTGGATAAATTCACTCTGATGCTGCTGCGCGCGTGCACACATGCGCGCACATAGAATAACGGTTTTTGTTTTTTATTTATTATTTTCCTCCAACATCATCCTTTAAACGTCGTCTCTCCTCGATGAGAACGATGAAACCAACCCCCTCGTTTCGTGCGGTCGGCGCGCGCTATCTGTCCTTTATTAGCGACGTCACGGGTTAATGGGAATATCGATTCCTCTGTCTGGGAGCTGGAGAACAACTCAGTCTGCACCGGGAAGTAACAAGGACGCATTTATTATTAGAACAAACCAATTCATTAAGAAAAATCGTAACAAATGCGGTTTTTTTATATAAAAATGCGCCTTCGGTTTGTTTTTTTATTTTTGCTCTCATGAATGAATAAATGAACGAGTCCCCGCTGACAGCAGGAGCTGGGCTCTTTAGGATCCGCTGGGGAAAGTTTCCAGAAAGGTCACGACACCAGGAGTGACAGGTCTCGCCCTGAGGCCCGAGGCGGTCTGGGACGCAGACTCGCCTGATTTATCCGCTGCAGCTCCAGACTGGAAAACCAAAAACACACACCAGACGGGATCTGTTCCACACTTTCATATCTGCGCCATTTGTAAGGCTTTCATGGGCAAATGAACTGAATCAGTGATTGAAATGAATCTTTTTTTTTACGCGTAACAAAAATATTCCAGGCAAAATTGTTGTTTTAATTGCTGTTTACCCCAAATACACGTGACAGAATATTATAAAACAACAATACTTAATAATTATTTTATTGTGAAAGGGTCATCGGGATTTAATTCTAACTAATCCGCTTCTAATATTTGTCTTCGTTATTTTTATCCTCCTGCACAGAAGCCTGAGTTTTTATTGATCCTGCTGTATAAAATAAGCAACCTCCACTTTTGGAAAATTTACTCACAACCACAAAACAAACAAAGAACAAATGCAAAGGAATAAAAAGTGAAATGACTGGTGGAGCAGTGGTGTGCAGCCTGCGTGGAGAGGTTGGTGTAAGTGTAGCCGGGCTGCAGGGCGCGCTCTGAATGGGCTCTTTATTGGAGGCGCGGAGCGGGGATTTGCCTTTTATGCGCCTCGCTATGGAAACGCGCTCGATGGCACAAAAATGTTGATGCGAATAAAAGAGAATCGACACAAGGAGCGTTTCTAGAGAAGCATCTGTTACACTTAGAAACTTAGACTATGGAGAGCGCTCTCCAAGTGCTTTATGCGCCACAAAAACGAAATAAAACAGACTTTATCTTTTGGGACAAAACTAAAAGGCTTAATTTTCTAATTTATTCTGATTTCAAAAACAATAAAAGTCTAAAATTGCCACTTGAATTTAATATATTTAGTTGTATTGCTGCTGATACGTGGCATTTACTGTATGAAAAGTGTTAATATGCCAAAACTTTTGCAACGACAAAATACGTAATTTTCGTCCCATATCACTAAAATTCTCCACACTAGGCCACTGGAGCAGCGCTGCCATTCACATCAAACATTCATCCATCAAAGCTATGAGGAATTCACGCGCAGCTCCACGCTGGAATTAGAAGACAACTAACAATTCTATTCATTTTCAGACCCCGTCCCGCCTCCAGCAGCTCGTCCCGCACCTCCTGCCTGCCGATCGGCTCACCTGCTCCGGCCTGCTTCCTCCAGACTCCTCGGCGCAGCTGAAGGCGCGCTGCCCGGACGCTCTTTAATGACTTTCTGGTGGCTGCTGCCCCTCTTTTTATTTCTTCTAAATGTATGAAAATGTATGCAAATTTAAATCAAGCTTAACCTGGGAGCTCGAGCAATATGTTTAATGGAATTTCAAACCAATAAGGGGACAGTGGCGCAGCCTCCTAACACGATCACGCAGCCTTAATGACTCTCAGGGACTTAGAGTTTGTCAGAACTTTAAATGTGTAAACAACGAGAGGAAAATGTGTTGGAAAAGGTATTTAACACACCCGCATGCGGCTGTGGACTCGCGCTTGTGCGTTTTTGTTTGTCCAAAGTGATTAGGGACAACAAACGGTCCGTGCGTAAAGGAGTTTGCGTAAACCCTAATTGTCTCTTTCCACAATCGCCTGAGGAAATGTTCTCTTAAGTTAATAATTAGTGGTGAGAACTGCTCTTAGTTTGATTGGATCCCTCTCATTTAAGTGCTGGCACGTTTAAGAAATGCCATCGCGCTTTAATCTCTTTCTCCTCGCGCGCTCAAGGGTGACAGGAGCAGCAATAAACCCGCGCGTAAATCAGCTGGAAACTTTAATTAATAAACAGGAACCGAGCTCCTCGCGCACTCCATCCTGCAGCCAAAGCCCAGTAGACGGCTCACTTCCGGTTAGACTGCTTGTAACCCTTTCCTGCTCGCAGCCAGAGGCGGAGGTCTCTGGGTTTCTGCGCCATCATTGGTTGGAGAAGAGGCATCATTCGGGCTGTGAGTGGTGCTGGGGGCTGTCAGTCAGCGTCAGGCTCCGTTCGAAGCTCCGTGGAGAGAGAGGGAGATGTCAGAGGCTGAACCGCTGCCTCCCTTCAGTAGCATCAGCGGGGTCCAGCAGCCAGCATGGCCACAGCTGCCTCCAGCCCCTACACCCTGCTCGGATCCAGCTCCATGATCCACGCGGACAGCCAGGCCATGCAGCCTGCTAGTCCCTACAGAGGTCACCAGAAGCTCCTCCAGAGTGACTATATGCAGAGCAACGGGCACCCCCTCGGGCACCAGTGGGCGAACAGCCTGTCGGAGGGCAGCCCCTGGTCCACCTCCATGGAGCAGCAGGACGTCAAGCCGGGCAGAGAGGACCTGCAGCTCGGCATCATCCATCACCGCTCTCCACACGTCGCGCATCACTCCCCGCACCACAACAACCACCCGGGAGCCTGGGGCACCCCGGTGTCCCACAACTCCTCCATCAGCAGCGGGCAGCAGATCAACATCTACTCCCAGACGGGCTTCACTGTCAACGGCATGCTGGACCACGGCGGCCTCACGCCTCCGCCTAACCCGCAGGGCCAAGGCATGCACCCGGGCCTCAGGGACACGCTTAGCCCCGACGGCGACCTCGGTGGCCATCACTGCCACGACCACTCCGACGAGGAGACGCCGACGTCGGACGAGCTGGAACACTTTGCCAAGCAGTTCAAACAGAGGAGGATCAAGCTGGGCTTCACACAGGCGGACGTGGGTCTGGCTCTGGGCACGCTGTACGGGAACGTCTTCTCCCAGACCACCATCTGCAGGTTCGAGGCGCTGCAGCTGAGCTTTAAGAACATGTGCAAACTGAAACCTCTGCTGAACAAGTGGCTGGAGGAGGCGGACTCGTCCACGGGCAGCTCGAGCAGCATAGACAAGATAGCAGCTCAGGGGAGGAAGAGGAAGAAGAGGACGTCCATCGAGGTCAGCGTGAAGGGGGTTCTGGAGACGCACTTCCTCAAGTGTCCCAAACCCTCCGCGCAGGAGATCACCGGGCTGGCGGACTCGCTGCAGCTGGAGAAGGAGGTGGTGCGCGTCTGGTTCTGCAACCGGAGGCAGAAGGAGAAACGCATGACGCCTCCGGGGGAGCCACCGCCGACGCACGAGGGACCGTATTCTCACAGCGGGAGTGCGGGGGACGCGTCCTCGTGCCATGATCTCTGACCGGAGCCTCGGCGGGGAGGGGGGACCCTCCTGTCCCGGTGCAGACAGACTCCTCCAGGCGCCTCCAGCACTCAGTAACTCAGATTCCCGCAGCCTTCGTCTGTTCTCTAACGTCACCAGAGCATTTCTCCGTTTCTGGCCCCGCCGGAGCTCCCCGGTTTGGTTCATCTGCATCTCGGATATGAAGACAACATGTGCCTAAAATGACCTGCCAGCGCCTTTGGTCTGTCCCATCAGCTCTGTAGCTGTTGTTTGCTTTTGTTTGGGTCCTCCGCTCTGTTTCCGTCGGATGATCAGACAAATTATCACCTTTCTTCTTCCTCGTTGGTTTATTTTAGCACCAGGGACCGTTTTAAACACACAAATATGTCCTTACATATGCAAACACGTTTCCAGATGTGCTCCCACACCTGGATGGATGTTCTGTCCTCCGCCGCCTCCCTCCTGGCGGCCTGTAAACATTCACGTTTAATGATGAACACATGAATTTGATTTCACCTTCGACCTCAGAAACTGTGGAACTCTGACGCTGAACACCTGCCTATAATTTTAACTCAATATCCAAACTTTTATAATCACAAATACTCCTGTTCTTTGTTTTTTTCGTAAGTATTTTTCTCCGATATTGTACAGTTTTATATACATATATATAAATATATATATTATCCTTTTGAAGCCATTAATTTAAACGAATGATGTTACTTCTATTCACGCACCTAATTAGCAATGTTTGACACCAAGAGCAAAACAACGTATTTTCAGGCGGTTTGATTCCAAATTTCAATGACAGCTAAGTAATTATTTATTTTCAGTATAAAAGCTTGTATTATGTTTTGAAATAAACGATGTATGTTGTAATAAACAATTTCTTGATACAATTTGCTGTCTAAAAGAAAGATTAATTCCTCTATTATTATTATTATTATTATTATTATTATTATTATTTGTTTATTTTTAACAAAAGGTAACGTGCTTTCTTTTGGTTCGTGAGAGAAATAATGTTATTTCTCAAATTTTATCATTTATTTTTAATAATTTTCATGTTAAAATATGCAGAAATAACAAATGGAACCAAACATAAGCTGCGTCTGCTGAGATGAAACTTTTGGGTCCCAGATTTTTACTTTCCAGTCAGGTGGTTAGATTTATTTAATTTATTTTTTTTAGTATCATGAGAAAGGGGTCTATTTCTTGGTTTTCTTTGTTTTTAATTTTCGTTTAAAATTTTTTCTTTGTTTTGTTTTTATTTTTGTTTTAATTTTAATATTTTCTTTTATTTGGTTTTGATTTTGTTTTTGCTTTTATTTGTTTTAGTTTGATTTTCTCTGATGCTTTTTATTTTTATATGTTTTTTTAGCTTTTGTTAAAAATTTTGTTTCTTTAGTTTTTTCCCCCTTTTGTGTTTACATTTTTTTTATTACTGTTTGGTTTTATTTTTCTTCCTTTGCTCAGTTTTTGTTATTTTTATTATTATTTTTGGATGGTAGTGTGTGTGTGTGTGTGTGTGTGTGTGTGTGTGTGTGTGTGTGTGTGTGTGTGTGTGTGTGTGTGTGTGTGTGTGATTCATTGTTTCTTTTAAATTCTGTTTTGGAATCTTTTTCTTTTGTAGATTATTTATTTTTATTTTTACGATCAGCTGAACTGAAGCTCCTCTGATATGTTCTTGTCCGGACCCTCTGCCCTCCTCAATCAGACATGCGTGATTTATCGCCTGGGCCGCTGGGCCTGACAGCAATAACACAATAACACACACACACACACACACACACACACACACACACACACACACACACACACACACACACACACACACACACACACACACACACACACCATCAGAAGCAGATGAATCTCATTTCAAAGACTATACAGCTGTGTATAATTGGCTCTGCAGGGGTGAAACAGACAAAATATACATAAATATATAAATAAACAAAAATTATTTAGGGGACGCTCTGGAAAGAGGTCGAGCCCATGGATGCACTTCTGCTTAAATCATTCAAAAAGAGATCTGTGCAGAGGAGAGTGAAGGATTGAGAGAGAGAGAGAGAGAGAGAGAGAGAGAGAGAGAGAGAGAGAGAGAGAGCAGTAGGAGGAGGAGAGGTGGAAGGGTGCTATGGGCCTTGCCTTGAAATGGGGAGCCTGACTGGAATACTAATGTGTCTGAATGTATTCATCTCCTCAGTCTGCAGCCCTGAGAGGGGGTGGGGGTGTGAGGGTGGAGGTGAAAGAGGGCGGTTATGTAGAAGAAGGGAAAGTAAAAGCATGGCTGATTGATTCCATCCATCTGCTTAAGTCTGAAATAATCCCTGATTTCTCCAAATGGAAGAAACAAAAACTCGACCCAACGGGTCTGAAGAGGTGCAGCAGGAGTTCTGCTCTGGCTTCATCAGTAACTGGTTCTTCATGAATAAGTCAGCGGAGGAAAAACGATTGACTTGGAGAAATGTGAGGAGCAGGTGAGAGACGAAACGCTTCAGAGAGATGAAATGATAAACTTCAGCTAATTATTTATCCAAAAGGCTGCAGAGGAGGAAGCGTGGGTCCGATCTGTGAGTTCAGACTGATGATCAGACAGTAGCAGAGATAAAGCTCTCACCTTCCTCATGATCACATCAAACCCGCCTCGGAAGCACTGAATGGAAGCCAAAATCCCAATTCATGGTGACCAAACGGATGTAAACCACCCTCTCCTCAAAGCTGTTAACTGTGAAATTCCCCCTAAAATCTCTTTTACTGGATAAAGAAAGAAAATGTTAGAGTCCCTCTTAAGCTTTGCAGTAAATCTGAGGTCAAAGAAAGGACATCCAGCATCACGTTTCTATTTAATTAGACTGGAGCGAAGCACGGCGCTGCAGAAAAACAACATGAAAAAATAAAGCAAGAGGTTGTCTATGATCTCAGCTAAAAACGGACAAAGTCACCAACCACGGGACTACAAACCGATGCTTCCAACCAAAGATTATCATCGGTGTGTTTCTGTTTCTAACAGCTTTATTCCATCCAACAACAGGAGTTCCTGTTATATCTGATGTTTGTATTATTGTAGCACAGTAAACAGATGAGTCAGTACAGATTGTTTATGTATATTTTAAAAAGCCCTCTCATCAGTGGTCCATCTAGAAAGTTTTACACTGTAAACCCAAAAGTTTAAAAATAATCAAATATATTGAGTAGATTAAACTCGTAATAAAAAATGTTTTTAAACTCAAATGTGTTGAGCTTGTTCAACCTTAACTCAAACGTTTTAATTAATCTGAACTATTTCTTTAACTTTAATTAATCAATAAAGGACTTCAATGAGTAATACTAACAAAATAATGATTGATTTATAATTTTATGTTTCTATGTTATTCCATTTGTCTTTACGTCAACCCTAAAGTATCTTTTTTAATTGTGGATTTAAAGGAAAAACAACCACAAACTAAAAATTTTGATGGACTGCAGGAACAATAAACAACTGCTGGGCGTGGTGCATTGTGGGTAGTCACATTTTCAGTTATTTAGCTCTATTTTGGGGTGTTTATGCGTGTTTATTGTGGATGATTGTTGTTCTCAGTTGTTATTTCATTCAGTGTTGCAGATGTGGTGCTACTTTATGTATCATGTTGGCTCCATAAGGGAGGAGGTTGGTCAAAGTAGTGCTGTACGGCTGTGCCGTCCCATTGTTATTAACACTGTGGTTCGTCACACCAGATACTGTTGACTTGACTTTGAGTGTTCCACTTTCATTGGCTGTTAGCATGTAGGGAGGGGTGTGAGTCATGATCTGGTGTTAGTGCCTTCACCAGCCTGTCACGTTGTCACTTTTAAGTAAATTCAGCTTATTTGGGTTAGGGTTTAATAGATCCATTTAGAGTTCATATAAGTTATATTATTTAAGTTAGTAAATAAAGTTCAAATAAAATAAAATATGCAAGTTTAGTGAAATAAAACTTTGTAAGTTGCTTAAGTGCTAAGTTGGTTGTAGTAGGAGTAGTTTAATGCTTTGATTTTATTCAGGTCATATTTTTTAGGTTATGGTAAACATAGTTTTTAGATAAGTTAAATTAGAAGTTATTAGGTAATCAGTTTCCTCATAAATTTTGAGTTCAGTTGACTTATTTGGGGTTACAGTGTATGGGTGGTGGTGGTGGTGGGAGGGTCAGCGTGCATGGGGCAGGGTACATGAGACCGCCTTGTTGAAGAATCCTCTTTTGATGTAAAAGGAAGCAACAAAATCTTCACAAAAAACTTTAAAAATTGTTATTGTGCCATTTTTTAAGATCGTTTCAGGCATGAATAAGAAAAAAAAAAAACAAAAGTTCCATAAAATAAATACAGAAATAAATAAGCATTAGATAATAAATGAGACAAAGTCAAAGAAAATGGTTAATTAAATAAAAATAAATTGCTATTTATATAATTTCTTAAAGTCTTCGATAGAGAAAATCTTAGATGCTTATTTGATGTATTTTGTGTGCAATAATGCAATTTCCCCTCCGAGGGACAAAAGACATTCTAATCAATACTTTTAAAACAACTTAATGAAGTTACAATGTGTAGTTTCCTGCCACTAGGGGGCAGTTCACACATACATTTTAGGGTAGTTTTACACCATTTCACCATGACTGTTGCTAGTTTATAAAACATCATGGTAAACGTTACCTGTGGGGCAGAAAGCACGCAGCCTCGGCTTGACTCCTCAGACTTTGACGCTCCTTCAGTTACTTCCATCGCGAGAATGCAACGCTGATTGTGGTTTTCTTGCACTGTAGTTTCCGGATCTGCTTGGGGTCCTGCATCAGCCGATGACGTTATCATACTACGGCAATACCTATCGACCAAAATCATATCTTTTTTCAATTCTGTTCTTTGACATTGGTTTTGGAAAGAGTTTAGCAGTTTTTAAATTAAATTCTTACTGCCTAAATGTTCCTGAATAAGGGAACAACTTCTGTAAGTCGTAACTCCAGTCAGTCGTCGAGTGTGACATCATCGACAGGCTGACCAGAAGGAAAATTGGCGTTGACATCATTTTATTCATTTTCAACAATATTTTGAATTATATTTTCCAGAGAGTAACAGGAAAACATTGTCTCTTTAATGTACGAGACTGATTCCAGATATCATTTTTAGGCGAGATTGAAGGTCTCAGTCACTTGGTTTATTGATTTACGTGTTTCAGGCGATACAGGTGCTAAAGTTAAAATACTTCAGCCGCAATAATCAAAATTATAACTAATAAAGGCGTAAAATGTCACCCTTTGAATGAACATATTGAACCAGTTATGTTATGTTGTGGAGTTGCTAATGCTAACCGTTAGCTCCTACTAGCTGAGACCAAGCCCGCACAATGCGGGTGAAAAATTGAAGCAATCCCGGAAGTGAAATAAATTGCAGTTCCACCCTCATCCACTAGGGGCTGGTGTCAGAAGCGAGCAAATCCTCATTGACTCCCATGTTAAAAATACCAATTTCACAGCAGAAATAAACATGTTTACAGCCTGGTACCAAAACATGTTTTTGGTTTAAATGATCTAGTTTACACTCATGACAACTCTGAGGGGGGTGAATTTTTTTCTCACTCTTCTGTTTAAGTGTATTAAAAGCCTAAAATTCTGCATAATTAATGAGCATCAGACCCACGTGACCACAGAGCTAGCTCCGTGGAAAGGCCTCAGTAGAGCCTCGGTCTGGCCTGGAAACTGTTCCAGGATTTTGAGTCTCTGTGTTTGTGTATTCTTGTTTGGATATTATTTGTGCAATTGTTGGACAAAATGACTTGCTGTGGCATTAATAGCACTAATAGAGCGTCCAAGGAGTCTCCACTTCATTTTTTTCGGTAAGTAAAATTATATTTATGTATTTTAGGTCACTGCCGAGCTGAGCTTAGATTTTAACATGTACTGTTTAACCATGAAATTTTAATTTAATAGGGTAAAACCCAGTGCATTTAACATAATGCTGCACTTTAGAAAATGGGTTGAAATATAACATGTTGGTGGAGCTGGGTTCCCACTATCGGCTTGTGGAGCTCTCGGGAGACCGATGTTTTCCACCCGGTTCACCCAGCGGTCAGCCCGGCATATCTCTGACTCAGAAGCTCTGGTGTTGTGCACAGTTAACTCCGGTGGTAGCTAGGTTGCTACCTCCGTTAGCTTAGCTCCCACCTCCGCGTTAGCTTTGGGTTAGCTTGTAGCTAGTTAGACCGGGTGTCGTCAGTTGATCCCAGCCTTACAGCCCCACCCTCAGCTCCACCTCTCTTCCCTTTTGTGGAATTGTCTGGGCTTGACGGAACCTGTGACACTGTCAAAATGGCGGTGGTGGCCACCTCCCATTTTTCTTCAAAAACGTGTTATTGGAGCCTATGTAAACCCATTGTCCAATATTATCCAAGTATGTGAGCATTTAAACACTAATGATCTGCTTGAGTAATTTCAGTCTGGTTTTAGAGAGTATCACAGCACTGAAACTGCGTTAGTGAGAGTTACAAATGATATTCTCATGGCCTCAGATAAGAATCTTGTGTCTGTTCTAGTCTTGTTAGATCTCAGTGCTGCCTTTGACACAGTTGATCACAATGTTCTTTTAGAAAGACTTGAACATGGTGTAGGGATCAAAGGAACAGCGTTAGGCTGGTTTAAATCCTACCTGTCTGACAGATTTCATTTTGTAAATGTACATGACAAATCTTCTTCATACTCCAGGGTTACTTGTGGAGTACCACAGGATTCAGTGCTTGGACCAATTCTTTTTACTATATATATGCTCCCAATTGGTAAAATAATTAGACAGCATGGGATAAACTTCCACTGTTATGCTGACGATACTCAGTTATATTTATCCATTAACCCTGATGAACCTAATCGGTTGGGTAGATTACAGGCTTGTCTTGAGGACATAAAAAATTGGACGACTCTAAACTTTTTGCTTTTAAATCAAGACAAGATGGAAGTTCTCATCTTTGGACCAGAAATCCAGAAAAGGAAATTGCTTAGTCAATCACCTGACCTTAATGGCATTACATTAATCTCCGAGAACAAAGTAAGGAACCTTGGTGTTATCTTTGACCAGGACATGTCATTCAAATCCCAGGTTTCACAAGTTTGTCGGATTTCCTTTTTCCACCTTCGGAATATTGCTAAGATTAGAAGCATCCTTTCCAGGAGTGATGCTGAAAAACGAGTTCATGCACTTATTACATCAAGACTGGATTACTGTAATTCATTACTCTCAGGAAGTCCACAGAATGTAGTTAAAAGTCTTCAGCTTGTCCAAAATGCTGCAGCTAGAGTTCTGATGAGAATTAAAAAGAGAGATCATATCTCTCCTGTCTTAGCTTCCCTACATTGGCGACCTGTTAAATTCAGAATAGATTTTAAGATCCTTCTTCTCACATATAAAGCTCTTAATAATCAAGCTCCTTCATACATCAGTGATCTGATTGTTCCATACGTTCCTAACCGAGCACTTCGCTCTCAGACTGAAGGTTTACTGGTGGTTCCCAGAATATCTAAAATTAGGATGGGGGGCAGATCTTTTAGTTATCAGGCTCCTCTCCTGTGGAACCAGCTCCCAGCTTTAGTCCATGAGGCAGACACTTTGTCTACTTTTAAGAATAGGTTTAAAACATTTTTATTTAATAGGGCCTATGGTTAAAATTTGATGTTAGCCTAGATCTGGACCTGTGGGGGAGTAGAGGGAGGTGGAGTGTACAGTCGGTAAAGACGGCTCTCCCTTGCCCTGCCTCCAACATGCCTCCATCTAAATAGGATAGATTATCCAGAGTTTTCTCTGTAGTTATGCTGCTATAGGCTTAGACTGCTGGAGGATACACTGACCGCTTTTCACACTCTACTGCTTTCTTCTACAATCTGCTCTTTAACTGTATTATTTCCTGCTATTTCAGCTGTTAACTTTATTTTCTCTCTAAGTGTTTTTCTCCCCAGAAGAAGCTACAACGATGTTCTGCTGAGCTGTGGTGGCCTCATGGAGGGGGCCATCGTCTAGCACACTGCTGCTAACCACTTAAACATTCTCCCTCTCCTGATAATAACTTTTTGCTTTCCTTGACGTTGGATGTGCTACTGCTAGTTTATCCGTTTAATTATAGATCCACTAGGATAAATACAATAAAGTTTATCTTTCACCAAATAGAATATTTACTAAGACATCACAATATAACTATAGACACATTACTAGTCTTTGTGTGTGTGTGTGTGTGTGTGTGTGTGTGTGTGTGTGTGTGTGTGTGTGTGTGTGTGTGTGTGTGTGTGTGTGTGTGTGTGTGTGTGTGTGTGTGTGTGTGTGTGTGTGTGTGTGTGTGTGTGTGTGAGTGTGTGAGTCGTGGAGGATGGCTGCTTATACTGAGCCAGGATCCTCTGGAGGTTTCTTCCTGTTAAAAGGGAGTTTTCCTCTCCACTGTCGCTTTATGCTTGCTTAGTATGAGGATTGCTGTATAGTCACTGATGCTAGTCAGTGACTTGATGCAATTTGCTGGGTTCCTTATATAGGAAACATTATTTCTGATTGGCTTAATGAACTGACCTGAATTGGAATGTTTATTATGTGAAGTGCCTTGAGACGACTCTTGTCGTGATCTCACGCTATATAAATAAAATTGAATTGAATTGAATTGAATTGAATTGAATTGAATTGAATTGAATTGACTGTATATGTCGATGGCTGAGACATGCTCTGCTCTCTCCTGGTGGCTAAAAAAGCCCAGCCTTTTCTGGCACAAGCGAAAATGGGTGGGGCCATGTATGCAAATTTTCTCTGTGACGTAAAAGAAGCAGGATTTTATTTAGCTTGACTATTTTCCCGTCTGTTTCCATTCTGCCGCTAAAGCAGGCAATGGGAGTTGAAGACATTTTTCACGTTGTGCATGTTTGTGAAACTCGGAGTGGACGATCATGTTTCAAAAATAACAAATAGTACACAGTTTCTCAGTAAGCAGGACCTTTAAGTTACATTTTAGGGACATAAAAATAAGGAGCAGACAGGAATTAAGGCTCTACAGCAGGGGGCTACTACCCCACCTTGCCCCCCTGTAGAACTGCCCTTGTTGCACATCTTTGCAATAAGAAAAATCTACAAAAGAAAAACAACAAAATATGGTATAATTAAAAGCTGTTGTAGAAAAATAGCTATTTCAGCCTGAAACTGATTAGTAGCCATGTTGACTTGGGTTGATGCCAAATAACTGCAGAAGTATTCAATTTTTACTTTATGAATAAAATCCACCCAAAATCATATTTTTCTTGCAAACGTGAAAATTAGGTTAAAGTTCCAAAAGCAACAGTTGGGATCGGAGAATTCCCGGACGCGTGAAGCAAACCCTTTCAAGACTTGATGGTTGAGGAATTCTAATTTTTCTCCTCCTTCAGTCGGAGTGAAAACACACGTGAAAAGGAAGAAAACAGATGTTTTAGAAAGGAAGATTTTCTGAACAAACACTTGATGAAGTTTTGAAGTTGTGCTTTTTAAGTCAGACTCGTCTCCACTGTGAACGGAGCCAAACCTGGATGACCTGGCAGCGTGTCAGAGGTGAGGAGAGGATTCACCTAAAATCAATTTCACATCCCGAGCCCAGGTGCAGCGTCCGGGTTGGAGGTGTGAGACATCCAGCTGGTAGCAAACCCCAATATGAAAACAGGGATGCTGCTGCTGCGGGTGTGAGTGTGGAGGGTGAGTTTTCTCCCTTCCTCTGAGGCCCTGGTGCATCCATCTTTCTTTCCACTGATTCAGTCGCACAGACTGAATTGTAAAAGTCGTGTCAGCACAGCAGTTGCCTCTGCGATCCTGTTAGCCCTCTCTGTCGAGGCGGCAGCGTACATGTCCCTGCAATCATTGCACCAGTTAGGACTGTACCGCCGCCGTGCAGCGTGATTGCTCCATTAAGGAACGCAAAGTGACAACTACAATTTGTTACTCGGAGGCTGCATGTTCCGCTGCGGTGTTAGGTGGACGCACACGGCTGCACGCTCGCAATTAAAAGGTCATATTTCTAACTGGCATGTTTATAGTGAAGAGCCGTCTCCACAATGCCAGTGTGTGTGTGTGTGTGTGTGTGTGTGTGTGTGTGTGACTGGCCTGTTTGTGGCTCAGAGTGAGTAAATCACTGTGTCTGATATCTTCATTTGAGGCTGATCACTGCTCATCCTGCTTGTTCCACATTAAGTCATTATCACACACACTCACTCCATTAATTCTCTTGTTTTTATTAACAGGAAGACTGCACACACACACACACACACACACACACACACACACACACACACACACACACACACACACACACACACACTGAGAGAGTGGACCAATGACAAGCTCTGCCTCTACCTCATCTGACAGCTAATGGTTTCATTAGGAGCAGAGTGTTAATTGGCTGACTTTAGGGAGATGCTCGTTAATGAGGATAAATAGATTCGCACCTGAGCGTGCGATGCCCAGACACAGAGGCATTGTGGGAACTTTGAAGCAAACGCAGCCTGCAAATATGACTGTTAAGGAGTGGAAGTCGACAGCACAAGGCCTCGTTCCTCCTTCCTTCCTTTGCTCCCTCCTTGCATGTTAAACACATGGTGTGTTTTCCTTGCCAGGCAGACTTATTAGCTGAGTGGTTGATTAGCACCAGGAGGCCAAAACAAAGAGCAGTATGTCAAAGCAATTAGCCCCACTGTTTACCTCTCAGCTGCTGGGCTGACTGCAAAATGCATCTGATCCAGGCGAGGAAGAGGAGCGCGTGGAGTCAGTGCAGACAAACAAACAAACAAACAAACAAAAAGACTGGAAAAAGGGGCAACAGCTGCTCTACAGGCCACAATACGTGTGTGTGTGTGTGTGTGTGTGTGTGTGTGTGTGTGTGTGTGTGTGTGTGTGTGTGTGTGTGTGTGTGTGTGTGTGTGTGTGTGTGTGTGTGTGTGTGTGTGTGTGTGTGTGTGTGTGTGTGTGTGCAGTGATAGGAGGAGTCCTTCAATCCATCTGCTCTCCTGCCCGCCGAGATCTGCGTCCTCTGCTGTCTGGTCATGACAGCTCTGACAAACACACGTTGGTGAGAAGGGCTCATATTCTCATGGGAGTGTGTGTGTGTGTGTGTGTGTGTGTGTGTGTGTGTGTGTAGGTGGTGGGGGGTGCACTCGGCAGACAAAATGGGAACTGGCGATTCTGATGATTTACATCAAAACCAGGCTCTTGGAAGGCTGTTTCCACCAGTACCTGATTGTGAAGTGGACATTGGTACCATCTAGTGGATGTTAAAGGAACTGCATCATCCCTGCTCCAATATGAAGCAGGAAATAAAACAAAAAGAATGAGAACCACTCTCAAGCTTGATGACATCAGAAATGTTTGCTTCAAGGTACACTCACCAGCCATTTTATTAGGTACACTTGTTCAGTAATCAGATGGCAGCAGCTCGATGCTTTTAGGCGTCTAGTCCTGGTGAAGACACCTAGCGGAAATCCATGCTGAATGGGTGAATAAGACTTAGATGACTTTGAACATATCGTGTTTATTGGTGCCATGCACCAGAAATGGACCAGAAGAGACTGGAAAAAAACTTCCCTTGTCTGATGAGTCTGGATTTAAGCTGTCCGTTCAAAATCTGGTGTCACCAACATGAAAGCATGGATCCACCCTGCCTTGTGTCAATGCTTCAGCATGGTGGTGGGGGTGTAATAGTTTAGGGAAGATGTGTGTTGTTGTCCCACTCTGGACCCCTTAGTCCCACCTGAGGCTGGCTTAAACGCCACACCACCTGAGTTTTGTCGCAGACCATGTCCATCCCTTTGTGACCACATGGACCCATCTTCTGATGGCTTCTTCCAGCAGGATCAAGCACCGTGTCACAAAGTTCAGATCACCTCTAACCAATTTCTAGAACATGATCCAGAGTTCACTGGACTCTAGCGGCCACCACAGTCGCCAGATCTCAGTCCAGTCCAGAATTTTTGGGATGTTGGGATCATTGAATTGGATTTAAGAAGATCCTCGTGGAGATGCAACTTCCTGTCATGCATTTGACTTCTGAAATGTACAAGTCATTTTCAAGTCACTTTTGTTGAACACCTGTGCAATGACAATAAAAAGATCTTGAATGCCACATCTGTGATTCGTGACCCGTTGTGAGGCCATCGTGTCCGCTTTGCGAACTTTATCAACTAAGATTGACTTAATGAGGAAAACTAAAGTTTTTTTATTTTATTTTTTTGCTACCTGATGATTTCTGTGGTTATTTTTGATAAATGACGTCATGTGGGTTAGTGGCATCGTGGCAGAAGCACTTTATTCTGTACACCTGTCACTGGTAGTTATTATTAATGTAGCGACATGAATAGCTCGTTTGTGACCCAAAGGTCACACTTCCCCAGCTAGGTCGAGCTGGGTCGAGCTGTAACTTTTGTCCCACAGATGAGCCATCACAGAGCCGTAGTCTGCTAAAACCATCTTTTATCTGTCTGCTGCTCCGTCCCAAGATGAAAGACACTTCAAGATTTCATATAATAATTTTTAATAAACACTTTTTACTGTTTATTACAAGGTTTATTATAATCATCATAAATAATCATCATGGTTCATTATAAATGTATTTCATTACTGAAATGATCAATTATTCTTTGGGTTAATAATAATTATTATTTATGATAATCAGTAATGTTTGACAGTGTGAAGAAGGTCATTTGCACGTGTACACACCATGCAGAGGGAACTGAATCCAGGGTTTGCTCCATAACAACACGCTTTCTGACGCTCAGAGGGCGTGTTCTGAGGTTTTGTTTAAACCAAAAACTCTTCAGTTCAACTTCAGTTCTTGAACCAAGCAGGTACTCTCGTAGCAACGAGAGTACCAGAGGACGAGGGTCGGCCGCCCGAAGCCTCCTCCTGCTGCTCTGTCACGCCGATAGAATAGCTCAGAGTAAACGCCACCTGTAACCAGCTGACCAAAACTCCTTCAGAGTTCTTGGTTTTGAGACGCAACTAGTTTCATCAGTCATTGGGACCCGGAGACATCTCAGGACCGATTTGGTCGCACTAAGGTCTTCTACCATCCTCGTGCTTGGGGGTTCACCATCTCCACCTGACACCTCGGATCCACCAGAGGGTCTCCTGAACTGGGTGAGGTAGACACTTTCCGACAGATGGCGTCTGTATGCTGTTCTCTCTAAGAAACATCAGTTAGTTGCAAAACAACTTTTCCACCTAGATCGCGTTTCTCTCTCTGAAAGAAATCTTCTGAGATTCATCCACGCATCCAAACATACGAATTCCACTTTAGTTTCCATTCAGACACAGGTTTGCTTTTAACCCTTTGATGCATAACGGTCACTACAGTGGACAGGTACTCAAAATTGTTATTTATTTATTTTTGCTATTAAGCACAGCTGTTGAAGACTTTATTGCATGTGAGCCCCTCCATTTGGACTTCAGTAAGGCAAGCCAACATATTTCATGTTCAGAATGCACATTGTCCACTGAGCTGGACATGTAATAAATTATTTGTAAATTAACAAAATGTTACAAAAAATATTTGTTGAAATTTGTTTCATTCACACCTAAAGATGAATGAAAAAAATTGTTTAAAAAATCATGGTTGAAGATTTCATAATTCATGCACCAAAGGGTTAAAACCAAGTTTTAATATCAAAGCTGTTATAAATTGTCATTTTTAAAATGTCATCTTTAAATTGTTAGTAATAAATTCTTAACTTTTTAAACCTTACTTTTCTTTTAAATGAAACACAGAATGGTGTATATTTGGTTATTGAATAAGCAAAGATTCCATTAAGTCTTCTGGTTAATAAATAAACTTTTGCTATAAATTAAATTATCTTAAATTAAAAATTAATCTTTGGATTAAATACAGACCAAGCCCGTTGGTGTATGAACTTCTATCGATTGTGTAAATATCCAAGATATTTATGCATGATATAAGTTCATATGCTAATGTGTCTGATCTTTTCTCAGGATCTAACAACGCTGATAGCAAACAGCGTTAAATCCTAGTATGTAGATTGTCTACGCTACATTAACGACGCTAACACAAGTTCGGAAAGCAGCAACCTCCTTCAGTAAAATATTCCCCTTTCCCCTTCATGTTTCATCTCAGTATAAACAGAAAAAGCTTTGCCAACTTGTTTCTCATCTTACTAATGTTCATGATATGCAAACAACTCGACTCTGATTAGCAACGCAACTCTTCCACTGCCTTCGTTTGCTCTTCATTATTTGTTAAAAAATGCACCAATGATGTTTTATCTCTGCAAATAACACATCCCTGAACATGTCCAACTATGTTGTAGAATTGCTAATGCTAACAAGTAGCTTCTACTAGCCAAGATGGGCTCTGCTCTCTCCTGGGGCCATGAATGATCATTTTCGCCGTGACGTAGAAGATTGGCGTTTTCAGATCCGAGTGTTTCCTTTCTGCGACTAATGCAGGAAAGAGAGGTTGAAGAATACTTTCACGTTCAGCATGCATATGTAACTCAGAGTGACTGATTGTAATGCAAGAACCAGCACGTAATCTAAATAAAGGAGATAAAATTAGAAATGTAATGCATAATTCAGAATATATGATGTGCTACGTTGGCTAAATTAGTTAAAAATTGCTTATTTTTATGGAGCTAGGATTGGGGCAATATTACATGTAACTTGTATCAAGTTTTGTAACTTGTAATATGTTTGTAACTGCAGCTCATTCATTTCGTAGCATGTAATTCACCTTTTGTAACATGTAACTTTCATTTTTTTAGCTTTTAATTCACATTTTGTAACATTTTGGAGAAGTCCAACAAGGTCAACAACCTGCTCTGCCAGTGGGCAAAGGTCATCACACATTAAGGGTCCAGCAGGTTTCTTCTGCCAGGAATATTGTGTTCTTCCTTATACCAAATCAATTCCCCGTTTACCTTCGCTAGCTGCGCCATCTGGATAACCAGTCACAGCAACCTCTCCTGCTTTGTTGCCTGCAAACTCTCAAGGCCTCTGTCGTGGTCTGCGACCTGCGTTTCCCTCATGTGTCTCCTTGTGTTCCCCAGGCAACTCCAGGTTTTTCCCCTTAGGTGTTCCCCCCAGGTTTCAGCGTCCCTGTGTGTCCCCAACCCCCTCCAGGCTCTTTAGGTTTCCCTCACGTTTTTCCATAGACACCTTTTATCATTAGTCTTCTGTTAAGTGTTTTATCTAGTCTGCTTTCTCCCTCTAGTTCATTTAGCTCCCTTCCCCATTTTAAGGTCTGGTTTCCTCCCCGCTCCATTGTGCTCCTCATCTGTTTATTGGTCTCACCTGTGCACAATTCCCTAATCACCGAGCCCTTGTGTATAAAACCCTGTCTGCGTCACAGTGTGGTTGTTGGTCCATTGTTTGTGTCAGCGTTGTCTCGCACCCTCTCTTGGTCTCTAGGATTTTTTGGATATCTCCAGTCTGCTCTTTAAGAGAGCACTTTGTCTCTAGGTCTCTTGATTTTCATACTAGGATTTTTGGATTTTTGGTTTTGGTTCCCTGCCCTATTGGATTTACTTTTGGACAACCATTCCTAAGAAAGGATTTTTTACGTTTATTCCAACTCCCGCCTCGTGTCTCCCTGGTTCTGCATCTTGGGTCCTAACCTCCCCCCTGCTCGCAGCGTGACAACTTCCTGCCGAAGAAGAGACTATTTTCCCTTTTAATAAAATTATTCTTATTTTGTCTCATACATCATTTCCCAACTTTACAAGTTTTTTACAGCAACATTCTGTTTATCTAAAGTTATTTAATAATGCCTTGACTGCTTCACAGAGATGAATAAATCTACATAAATGTTTATTATTTCAGACCTTATATACACTAAATGAGTCTACTTGATGATGTAATGATTTATTATCCGTTATCACATTAGTATCAGTATATTAACTAATGACTGTTTATCTATTCAGTTCATATGTTAAATGAAATAAGCTTTCTAAGCATCTGAGAAAAGGGAGCGTTTGAGGACTCTTTGTAAATGCCTACAGAAATTTCTCAGATCTGGTTGGCCCAAAGTTTATAAACAACCAATTCTTAAAGGAGAGATCACTTCCTTTATTCTCCAGTTCAGCCAAAGCTCTAGTTTATGCTAAATTACCATCCTTTGGGGGATTAAACCAAATCTTTCAGTGGAATGATTTTAGCGGTATAAAGAACCATCCTTTTTCAACCACTGGTTAACCACTTGCTCAATGTACAAACAACTCATCAGCCGTGAAACGGTCTACCTGCAGCCTGGGAGATGATCTCTGACCAGCTGGTGTGGAGCCATTTTGTCTGATATCACCAAGCGTTGCAGAGAGGCTTTGACATGATGGCAAAAGATAAGATGGTTTCAAAATGCTTTTTCCGCCAATTTGGCCAAATCGGAAGTCAGCTGGAAACAGAATTAATCAGGAAGTAATTCCTGTTTTATTGAATCACATTGTTGATAAATTTGGTAAATCCGAATTTGATACGTTTGAGGGCTTTGCCAAAAATACCTCAGAAGTCTCTCCTTCCTTCAGATACAAAGATGGTTAACTCTTTGCGTGAATGAGAATGTTTTAACCCTCCCACTGTCTTCATGGGTGACCCCACCGGGAAAGTTGATCACTGAGCAGGGTTGATGGTTTATCCCTTGAGGTCCATGTGGCAGGGGTGAGGACAAGCCCCCCACAATGCGGCTCTAAAATTGAGTCAAACCCGGAAGTACCAAAAATTGCAGTTCCACCCTCATCCACTGGGGGCTGGTGTCAGAAGTGAGCAAATCCTCATTGACTCCCATGTTAACCCTTTGATGCATGAATTATGAAATCTTCAACTATGATTTTTTAAACAATTTTTTTCATTCATCTTTAGGTGTGAATGAAACAAATTTCAACAAATATTTTTTGTAACATTTTGTTAATTTACAAATAGTTTATTACATGTCCAACTCAGGGGACAGCGTGCATTCTGAACATGAAATATGGTGGCTTGACTTGCTGAAGCCCAAATGGAGGGGCTCACATGCAATAAAGTCTTCAACAGCTGTGCTAAATAGCAAAAATAAATAAATAACAATTTTGAGTACCTGTCCACTGTAGTGACCTTTATGCATCAAAGGGTTAAAAATACCAATTTCACAGCAGAAATAAACATGTTTACAGCCTGGTACCAAAACATGTTTTTGGTTTAAATGATCTAGTTTACACTCATGACAACTCTGAGGGGGGTGAATTTTTTTCTCACTCTTCTGTTTAAGTGTATTAAAAGCCTAAAATTCTGTATAATTAATGAGCATCAGACCCACATGACCACAGAGCTAGCTCCGGGGAAAGGCCTCAGTAGAGCCTCGGTCTGGCCTGGAAACTGCTCCGGGATATTGAGTCTCTGTGTTTGTGTATTCTTGTTTGGATATTTTTTGTGCAGTTGTTGGACAAAATGACTTGCTGTGGCATTAATTGCACTAATAGAGCTTCCAAGGAGTCTCCAATTCATTTTTTTCGGTAAGTAAAATTATATTTATGTATTTTAGGTCACTGCCGAGCTGAACTTAGATTTTAACATGTACTGTTTAACCATGAAATTTAAATGTAATAGGGTAAAACCCAGTGCATTTAACATAATGCTGCACTTTAGAAAATGGGTTGAAATATAACATGTTGGTGGAGCTGGGTTCCCACTATCGGCTTGTGGAGCTCTTGGGAGACCGATGTTTTCCACCCGTTTCTCCCCTGACTTCGCGGCTTCTGTTTGCTGAGCGGAATGCCGACTTTTGGAGCTCTGGGATGGAAACCTTTCCACCCGGTTCTCCCCAGCGGCAGCTCTGCGCATCTCAGATTGCAGCGGTGCCTGTCTGCTGTGCGGCTGCCGGCTTGTGGAGCTTTCGGGAGACCTCTGTATTCCACCCGGGTTTACCCAGCGGTCAGCCCGGCGTATCTCTGACTCAGAAGCTCTGGTGTTGTGCACAGTTAACTCCGGTTGTAGCTAGGTTGCTACCTCCGTTAGCTTAGCTCTGTCATGAGCCGGGGTGAGTACTCCTGTTCTCATAACCATCTGTGAGTCTCTTGCCAGGAGAGGGAGTGGCCCAGCTGTTCCTGATCAGCAATCAGCGGGGTGCCTTCCTATTTAAGGTAGATGGAGGACACACTTTGACGCCGGAAGATTGCCTCAGTTTTGGTAGTAACCAGCCACTCGTGTTACCTCTAGTGTTCTTAGGATAAATGTTATTCGTAGTGTTTGCGCTTATATTGGATTTACCCTTCCTCAGGATTCCTGTCGACCTTCTTGGATTCTGACCTCTACCAGGATTTTGGATATTCAGCACATGGACCATATCACCACCGCCATAACCCACCTCTCATCTCACCCAGTGCCCCATCCACCAGGACGCCCCGCTTCTCTCCACCTCTGCTCCCTCTCCTGCGCTGCCCCGGCTCTCTACCTCTCCCTCCTCCAGCCAACACATACACCCCCCCACAGTAAGTCTGCTGAACACCTCTGCCTGCCTACAAAGGATTGTGACACCAGAACATTTGCTCACCTGTGTTCTCCCTCCTCTAGACGCTGAGCTGTTGTTGCAGTTTCAACCACAGAATTATCTGTGCATTTTAAGTTCCTCCTTATAAATAAATCATGTTTTCATCCATTTTTGGTCAGTGTTGTATTCTGCATGTCTTGGGTTAAGTACCTTCCTCCAAACATGACAAGCTCCCACCTCTGCGTTAGCTTTGGGTTAGCTTGTAGCTAGTTCGACCGGGTGTCGTCAGTTGATTCCAGCCTTACAGCCCCACCCTCAGCTCCACCTCTCTTCCCTTTTATGGAATTGTCTGGGCTTGACAGAAACTGTGACACGGTCAAAATGGCAGTGGTGGCCACCTCCCATTTGGCCTCAAAAACGTGTTACTGGAGCCTATGGAAAGGAGATGTCCAGTATATTGTCGATGGGTGAGGAGTGAACACCACCTCACCCCTGCGCCTCACCCCTGCCACGTGGACCTCAAGGGATAAACCATCAATCCTGCTCAGTGGTCATATTTCCTGGCGGGGTTACCCATGAAGACAGTGGGAGGGTTAAACACTTACGTGAAGTGGATGTTATTATAATGTGTATGAGTATACTGATTAACTTGTTAAACACATACTGATCTGGTGTACTTAAGATCTGAAATGAATCATTGCAAGAAAGATATTCATTTTAAACCCATCATTGATTAAAGCACAGATTAGTCAAACATTTGATTTAAACATCTTGTTCATTCAACACACTTGGTTATTTCAACCTGTAAGTTGTAAAGTCACGCGGGAACTTTGAGGCGGTTGAACTTTATTCAGAGTGAGGATGCAGGAGTTTCTGCTGCCTGAGAATGCCATGTCTCAGGACTGGAGCAGGGTCCTCTGTTTTGGGCCAGACAGATGGTGTGTCTGCAAAATGAAAGTTCATTTCCGGCCAATTTGTTGGTGAAAATTTGACCACTGGTACGTTACATCACGGGGTACCGTATTTCTGCACAGGCGTTTGATGGGTTAATATTAATTTGATAAATTGTTTAACCTCATTAAACTGTCGGATTTATTTTATAAACCCAGACATCACACCTTTCTAATTCACTCAGTGAAGCTCTTAAAACAAACAAGGTCATGTTGCATCAGGGCTCATTCATTGTTTCCGCTGATATCACTTAGAATCACCATTTATAATCATTTGCCTTACATCATCATTGATAGCAGAAATATAGTAACAAATAGATGTTATAAACTATATTTTTGTCTCTGTGTCAAATGATTTTAAAGCGTTGTTTCCCTGGCATTACCCAAATGACCTAGTTTCATCATCAATCGAATATTAAAGGCTCATTAATATCGATAATCCATATTTTATGGAATAATACATTTTATTGAATACCTTTATATTCTATTGACAATTTATTAAAAGCAACCATTTACAAAACATTACAACACATAACTTTAGTTTCGTAACACGTAATTCTCGTTTCGTAACACGTACCTTTGGTATTGTAACACATAACGTAACTTGTTTTGTAGCACATAGTTCTCGATTTGGAACAGTTAACTTTTCGTATGTAACTTGAAACTTTTGTTTTTTTAACTTGCAGAAAAAGATTAATGTACAAATTTTAAATCACAACTCTTGGTCTACAGTTACAAAACTCAAGTCTACTTGTTACAAAATATCCGTCCCAATTCTAGCGTCCTTTCCCAAAGAACCAATGGCAGGCGTTGTCTGACTAGCCAATCATGAGTCTTGGACTCCTGTCCAATCATGGCAACAGAGCAAAGGTCTACTGCTCACCGTAGATATGTATATAAACATATGAGTGTTTATTTACATATCTATACGGCGCACAACCAAACACGCATACGATCTCGTTCTTTACCAGTAGGTGGCAGTAATTCTTAGAAAAATCAAACTGATGTAAATAAAGAACTTAAATTGGCTCATAAGACAAAACCTGCCATTGGTTCTGTGGAAAGGATGCAAGAATTGGGACAAAATGTATTTTACATGTAGATTTGAATTTTGTAACTGTGGACTGAGCTGTGTGTGTTTTGAGTTGTGATTTGAAACTAGCACATATGCGTCTCTGCAAGTTACAAAAGGAAAGTTGTTACAAAACATGAATTTCATGCCAAAAAACAAAAGTTAGTTATAAAACACGATACTTGTAATATTGTCCTAATCCTTGCTGCGTATATTTTTAGATAATCAAATGCAACTTCCTGTTGTGCATTAGACTTTTGAAATGTTCATTTAATTTTTTTCTGAAGCATAAATGTGTATTTTATTTTAATATTAAAATATACATATATTTACTTTAATAATAAAACAAAACACGTTCTTATATTTAACAACCCATCACACATATAAAGTACATATCTATATATACTTACCGTAAATCCTCTAATACAGGCCGGTATTCAATTAAAGGCCGGGTCTCCAATTTTGGCCGGTGTCGGAGTCAGCGGAGGTGAATAATGGCCGGTCTCTTATTGTGGCCAGGTGGAATGTGGTAACAAGCAAGTACGGGGGCGGTTGTGTCATCGTCTCACTTCGTAGAGCGTCGGTACTGACACGCGATCGTTCATGTCGGTTCATTTCCTTTAATGTTTTCTATCTTTTATTTGCGCCTGATGTGTTTCGCTGCAGTGGAGCGGGGAGCATCACCTTGTCCTCCGACGCACCGATCACTGATGCGACCGCCAAGCAGCGAGCACTCCGCTGTTTTTGCGGTCGGTAGATCTTTTAGAACTGCAGTTCAAAGGTAACTCATGAGGTGAACATATATGAACCCAGGTAGCAGTTTTTCTTTAGGATTGAGAGGAGATGCAGGAAGATAATAAACAGGCAGGACAGAAAAATAGTCAAATAAAAACAAGTTAGTTTTTGTACCTGGTGGTTGCAACAAACAGACACCATTGAAGGTAATCAGAAGTGAGGAACAGAAAATGAAATAATTATTTTAATGTTTAGAGCAGCAGGAACTCCGAGAGGCTGCAGGCGCATCAGTTTGCGGCCGCTGCGCAGGGGGAGGGGGGAGAGGGCTGAAGCAGGGGGAGGGGGGAGAGGGCTGAAGCAGGGGGAGGGGGGAGAGGGCTGAAGCAGGGGGAGGGGGGAGAGGGCTGAAGCAGAAACTACCGTTGTTAAAAGAAATGTGTTTAACTTTGAAAATGTGGGCGCAATTTTAATTGTCAAAAACTCCAGCGAACCATTAGTTAATTTTGCTCAAATAGAAATAGAGGCCTGCCTCTAATTCTGGCCCTCCTTCCAATAAAGGCCCGGGGCTTGATGAGCTTGAGTCAAAGGCCTGTATTAGAGGATTTACGGTATGTATTGATATTGATGAGTGTGGTTGATCTGGTCTGCTCCATACGACTGCCTGCCTGCAGTGAGACACCAGGTGACAGCAGATGCATGTCAATAATGATCTTTAATGTCAATATATACAGAACTTGAAAGAAAAAATAGAATTTTTAAAATCAAATGAAATAAATACAATATCATACAATTTCCACAATGTTTTTAAGAGATATCAATGGAAATATTCTCTTTAATTCAGTCTCTCTGGTTTGACAGGGTGCGTCCCGTCCCCCCCAGAGAAGTCCAAACACCTTCACCACATGACCTTCGTCTTCATCATCATCATCACACGCATTTATTTTTTCCTACAGATCGACACACGTTTATTTAAACAAGACGTTTTGCTTTTTTTTTACCACGTGGTTTTGCCTTCCGATTCTTGGTGTTTTCATATTTCCATTTCTTCTGTGTTGCCGATACATTTTCAGCATCACAAACGAACAACCAGGGCAGTTTAAAGGGAAATGAAACACGAGTTCTAGTCCAGACATGCATTTATGTTCCCAAAAGTGCTGGTAAATGATTTTGAACCTGAGGTACCCATTAAATCTGTCAAAAACAGAATTTTAATCCGAGTCCCAAAGAAGAAACAGTCTCATGAAGTACCTCAGTCAACATCATCTGTCCACCACCCTCAACATAAACCATCCCTTCATTAGAGAGAGAGAGAGAGAGAGAGAGAGAGAGAGAGAGAGAGAGAGAGAGAGAGAGAGAGAGAGAGAGAGAGAGAGAGAGAGAGAGAGAGAGAGAGAGAGAGAGAGAGAGAGAGAGAGAGAGAGAGAGAGAGAGAGAGAGAGAGAGAGAGAGAGAGAGAGAGAGAGAGAGAGAGAGAGAGAGAGAGAGAGCGAGAGAGAGAGCGCGAGAGAGAGAGAGAGAGAGCGAGAGAGAGAGCGCGAGAGAGAGAGAGAGAGAGAGAGCAAGAGCGAGAGAGAGAGCGCGAGAGAGCGAGAGCAAGAGCGAGAGAGAGCGCGAGAGAGAGAGAGCGCGAGCAAGAGCGCGAGCAAGAGCGAGAGAGAGCGCGAGAGAGAGCAAGAGCGAGAGAGAGCAAGAGCGCGAGAGAGCGAGAGAGAGCGCGAGCAAGAGCGAGAGAGAGAGAGCGCGAGAGAGAGAGAGAGAGAGCGCGAGAGAGAGAGCAAAAGCAAAACAAGGGAAGGGAAGAGAACTGAGGAAGAGGAGGATGGTAGAGTGGTGATGATGAAGAGTTGTGGGTGAGGGGGTGGGGGCACAGTTTAACCAAACAGCTTTGAATCAGTCAATCACAGTGAAGGAGAACATCAGCTGGTGTGTTTCTTCCCCGACACGAGGAAGAAGAGAATGAAAGGCGAAGAGGGCAAGTGCATATGAGCGTTGTGGAAATAAATACAAGTCCGTCTCCCAGCAGTAACAGATGTGTGAGGCTCCGCCTCCTCCCCCCACTCTGCTTCATCCGAGTTACATCTGTCAAATAAATATGTTTGGACTGGCCAAGGCTTGGATCAGAGTGTGTGCATGCTCCTTTGAAAGGGTGAGGCTGAGGTCAAAGGTGAAGGGCGAGCAAGGCGCCTACAAGTCCGTTGAGGTGAGTTTCTTCATGCTGCGTCTCTGAGCTAAGCTGGAAGCTGCCACGGGCTCCAACACCGGCTGACTCGTCTTCTGACTCAGAGCGGAGTAGGTCGCAGCCATCGCTCCCTAAGGGGGGCGGAAATGACACCAGATGTTACAGCAGACTGGTTCTGGGGGCCACTCTGGCTCTTCATCCCAGTAAAAGAGGTCTTCTGTAAAGGTCTGCTTAGAGCAGGAAACATTTAACCGGAGTATGAGGCAAACGGGTGGAAACATCTGTGCAGAAGCTGGGATTAGTGATAGATGAGCTCATAATGAATCACTTTTATTCATCAAGACACAGAAACGCCGCCGGGATCTGACGAGTAAGGAGCTCTAGATGCAGAATAATCCTAATCTGCCTCCGAGAACCGATGAATCTCACCAACTACCCGGTTCGTTCCGTAAGCAGCAGATTCCCGAGGACTCACTTTGACTAGATGTGGTGCATCGTGTCGCGTGAGCTGGAAGTGCGGCAGCGCGTCTTTGCATGTGATCCAGGAATGCTTCAGAACCTGCTCTGCTGTGTATCGCTGGTGAGGGTCTACATGGAGCATGTGGGACAGCAGGTCCTGCAAGACACACGTAAAGCCACCTCTAGATGAGAAGACAGCAGGAAGCCGCTGCAATCACAAATGGGACTGATGGAATAGACGAGCAGCAGACGTGTCGTGTGTTCACCTTCGAGGAGTCTGACACGGTATCCCAGTTCCCACCCGTCAAAGAGAACTTTCCTGATCCGATCCGCAGGAGAATCTCCTCCGGAGTGTCGTTTGGTCCGTTAGCAAACGGCGTGTACCTGGCGCCAGAGGTCAGGTAAACAGTTATACATCCACAGTGGCGGTGCAACATGTTTACATGCTACCAACAACCTGATGACATCCACATGTTTGAAGTCTCAGCACGTCCTCACCCTGCCAACATGGTGTACAGGAGAACTCCAAGACTCCATATGTCACAGGCTGCGTCGTAGCCTTGTCGCATTAGTACCTGGACAGAAAGACAACCCTGAGTTATACTTCTGCGTCGGTGCGGAGACACGCAACGTCACTATGCGTCGGCTCTCCGACGGGTTGGCAGGGGGTGACGGCGAGCTGCCATTAAATGCATCACCAGCGCCGCTGTTGCCCCGTTAAAAAGTAAAAAGATAGTTAGCAGCAGACCCAGAACAGATTGAAGGACGCATCGTGGAAAAAGTCTGAAAACATGAACGTTTATTCACCCGCGACTGAAGGAGTACAAACTATGGAGCAGATGTGGACGGAAAGGACGGGAAACGCGGGTTTAGAGTTGGCGACCGCATGAAGAGGCGGAGGAGAAGGAAGCACAAATGTGTCCGTGTTATAAAGTCTCTGAACTACATAAACACGTCAGTAAACACAGCATCGTGAGCGTTATGGTGGCAGGATGCCACAGAGAAGCAGCACGCCCCCTGCTGTCCTGGTGGGGAACTGTTTGTCAACACTCCGCTGCCTGCACTCACGTTTGCACGTGAAAACCTTTCCGACGCTCCGTGTGCTTCTCTCTGTTGCGGAGCTCACGAAGAAGTCAGACGTGTGGACTCGAGTCATTATTTTAATGACTTCTGACTTGGCTTGATAAAATCTATAAAGACTTACGACTTGACTCGGACTTGAATGCCAATGACTTGCGACTTGAATCGACTTGCATCTGTTGACTTGATGCATCTTTGATATTTCAGCACAAAAGTGACACGACGTGGACAAAAATCATGAACCGTTCTTGGTTCTGGGTTTGACTGCAGCAGCTCTTTGTTTATAATCAGCTTCACTTCCTGCTTTAAGAATCTTTATTTCTGTAATTTATTCATTATCATCGTCATTACATCCAAGTTGGACAGGTGACTTGATTATGACTTGAAAATTCAAAGTTAAGGACTTGGACTTGACTCGGGCTTCCACATCATTGACATTGGACTCGACTTAGACCTGGTTGTCTTTGACTTGGCTCGAGACTTGACTGGGAAGACCTGTGACTTGCAAAGCGGTGACTTGGTCACACCTCTGGGAGAAGTATAAACCAGGCTGTAAGACACAGAGGGCTTTGGAAGAGTTTCCCGGCTCTTCTTGAGAAGAAGAAAAAACTGGATTATTTATGTGCCGAACAAGGAGCGGCTGTTTTGCACTCGATGTTTCAGAAGTTAAAAAGCAGGAGGGATGACGTTAGCGGACGATGCTCGTTGATGTCTGGAGTTCAGACACGTTCACAGAAACCAGACACACACACACACAAACAGGTCAAGGTTTCCGCTTTCTTATAAAAATCTGATGCAACAAAAGAAAAAACTTCTAACGGAGAAGCAGCAAGCTAGCAGGAACCACGCTGGCGTTCATTTAGCATCTGGTCAATCGTGCCTGTTTTTTGTTTTCCCCGTTAGTGTTGAGATGGGTCAAACCCCACTGCCTGAACAGGAAACCGGTACGGGGGCTTGCATTAATAATCCTGCGCTGCGTGACCCACCTGAGCATAATCCTCTGGTAGTGGATGTAATTACATCACGAAATTGGCGCATCGTGATTTTTTTTCACGAGCAAGAAAGATTTACCGTAGCATAGGGCTGTCGCGGTAACCGCAAAAATGAAATATCGCAATATGAAGAAGCCCACCGCGCTGCATCATGGGCCACCGCGATTACTGAACTTGGTTCAACTCAATGATGCATGTTGAGAAGGATGGCTGCACTGGTATCAAAACGAAACGTTACTTCGCTCCTGTGGGAGCGCTTTGGTTTTCAGTACGTCAACTGCTGCGCAGCCAGAGTCCTTGGCCGAGACGGAGCTGCCACCAGCGGCAAAAAATAAATAAATAAATAAACGCTCGGAGACCTGCTGAAGTCCCGGACAAGCACTGCTTCTGCAGCCGTCCCGAAGAGAGTTTGAGCCGAGCTGGAGCTCACTCGCTACCTGCAGGAGGAATGCACCCACCCTAAAGAACCCCCCTGACATGGTGGAGCAACAACCGGGAGATTCCCTTTGCTCGCCAGAGTCGCACGCAAGTACGTGTGCGTTAGTGCAACGAGCGCACCATCCGAGAGGGTTTTCAGTGTTGCTGGAAATGTTGCCCCCCCTCTCAGATCCTGTCTCAAACCGTATATGGTTAACATGCTGGTTTTCCTTGTGGGTAACAAGGACGTGACCGAGCTATAAAGCACCGTCATTCGTGTGTGTGAAAGTGAAAGTGAAATGATAGTGCCCCCCGCGCCCGGTACATGTCATTTTTTATGCTTGATTTTAAACAACTAAACAAAATGGGGACTTGTTTCTTATTTGTTAGATGCTGCAGCCAAATTTGCATTTAAAAGTTTAACCTTCTCCTGAATTTTGTTGTTTTTAAGTTCAGTCGGACTCCGACTGTCGGACAAACAAACGTTACTGCGATCTGTGTTGTTACTGCCCTTTGATCTGCATTCAGTAAAGTGTTATTAAAGAAGGCACGGCAATTTTTAACCTTTTTTAAATGTGTAAACATTATGTTTAGATAGTGCTGCAATAAAAAAGGGCTGCAATAATATCGCACACCGCAATATTAAGCCACCCTGAATCACCGCAGGGGGAATTCCTCAACCGTGACAGCCCTACCGTAGCATCTCGAACGCTACGAAACGACCCACCCTTAAGTCCCAGAATCCACGGATCCAAACCACGTGCTCCAGATGAAACAGCAAGGCTTTTCCTCTCTCACCTCTGGTGCCACAAAGTTGGCGGTGTAACATGGCGTTAGCAGCAGGCCGTTGCCTCCTCTCAGCTGCTTGGCGAACCCAAAGTCGCAGATCCTGATGGAGTCAGGGTTCCCAGAGTCATCCATGTACAGGATGTTACTGGGCTTCAGGTCTCGATGGACCACCTGTGCAGGAGAAGAGTTAGAGCTGACGTCAGACCCCGCCCTCCCCCCTGGCATGTGCTGCTGATGCGCTCCCTCACCCCTTGGCAGTGGAGGTAGTCGACAGTTTTGGTGATGGTGAAGAGCACAGCGCTGGCCTCTCGCTCAGAGAAGAACTTCTGCCTGAGGATTCGATCCAGCAGCTCTCCTCCCTTCATCAGCTCCGTCACCAGGTACACGTAGCGGCCTTCATCGTACACCTGCAGCACACAGACCACATCATTAATCCACACCACTCATGGATTATCAACAGCTGCGCCTGCATTTGTCTAATAAGAATTAGAGGAGAGAACTGCGGCACGAATCCAACAGGGAGAATAGGGCTGTGATTTAAAGTGGCAGTGTGTAGTTTCCTGCCACTAGGGGGCAGTACAAACATGCATTTCAAAGACGCTAGACCTGCGCCCTATGAACTTGACCTCATTTTTACGGTTATGTTAAAAAGCCGACTGGACGTCGTTTTATTCATCTTAGCAACATTTGCCGGATATTTCCAGAGATCAACCGTAAAAATTTACATCGTCACTTTAAAATGGTAAATGGTCTGTATTTGTATAGCACCTTCTTAGGTTTCCCCCCCCCCCCAAGGCACTTCACAACACAATCAGTCATTCACCCATTCACACGCTGGTGGTGATGAGCTACCATGTAGCCACAGCTGCCCTGGGGCGCACTGACAGAGACCTGCCGAACACTGATGCCACCGGTCCCTCTGACCACCACCAGAAGGCAAGGGGAGTTAAGCGTCTTGCCCAAAGACACGACAGCAGCATTCTCTGGTCCAGGGTATCTGCAGGTTTAAGGACGCCAAATTTAAGACTTTTTAAGACCTTTTTTAAGGCCACTTTGACCAAATTTAAGCTATAATTTCCAGCTATTGCCTGGAACCGGTGCTAACCACGTCGCAAACGTGGGATTAGCCGTCCAGTAGCCATTAAACTTGCACTTCCCCACGGCGCAAGCGCCCACTAGCTTAACCAGCTAATGTGCTCATCTAAAAACAGCCCCCTTTCACAACCAACTGAATGTGTACGGTTCCGCTTACGGCAACATCGTACACATAAAATGCTGAACACTAACTAGAAATTCACAAAAATTTTATAGAAATAAAAGAATCTTGTTTATTGGGTCTTTGGTCATTTAAGACCTTTGGAAACTGTATTTAAGGATTATTTGTCATTTTTAAGGATTTTTAAGACTTTAAATTTGGAAAAGCAAATTTAAGACTTTTTAAGGACCCGCGGATATCCTGTCTGGTCGGAGCTGCGACCTTCCAATAACCTGCTCCACCTCCTGAGCTACTGCTGCCTCTTGGATAAAGGCCAAGTTCACTGTGAAACCTACACGATTGGTCACCAAGAGTTTGACACGCAGGCTGAACATGAAAACAGACTTTCTAGCGATAACCAGCTACACCGGGGTTCACCCACACCACTCACAACACGCCGCTTTGCGTTCGATCTCTCTTTATTGAGCTCTCAGCGCTCGTGACCTTGCTTAGTCACAAGCAGACTCAGACTCCTCAACTTCTTCACAATGCGACTGTTAGTCACCTCCCAGTGCGCGCCATTAGAGACCACTGAAAAGGTATTGACAGAACAAGTGAACTTGGTCTTTAAGGAAAGAGCTTGCAGATGCTCTTGCAGCCGTCTGACAGAAAATCTCAAACACAATCAGCAGAAAACGAAACTAAAGAAAAGCCGCTCCAAGAAAAATAACTCAACGCAGTGCAAAGCTAAAGATCCTCTCCATTTAAATCAACAAAGAAACGAGAAGAAACACGAAGGCAGAAACCAGGAAATACATGGTGGTCACGAACATCTGCCTCAGACGTTCATGACGTCATTTTTCAGGAAGTAAAGCTTCTTCCCACCGAGCAGAGAGCTCTCGGATCTTTACTCAGGGATGCAATCAGCAAAGAGTCAGAATCTCAGGTCCAGTCGCTTGAATGACCCAGCCTGCAGATCTGATCTAGCAAGGATGGGACCTGGATAGTGGAGACGCTTGGATTGTGTGAGCGAAGTCCTAACCCTTAACAATTTAGGTTGGAGGAGGAAAACGGAAAATGATGGAATACTTGGGAGTGAATCTTGGGGTTCATGGATGATGGAGGCTGGGATGGACCAGGGAATGCACTGGAGGGATTTCACATCCTCTCTGGAGCTGGAGAGTGTTCCTGAGGACGGGTGTCTGAGTTTGGGTGAGATGAGGAACATGGACGGATGCGGCACTAAAGCGTATTTGGCTCATCTTTTTATATTATTTATTCAAATAACCCGTAAAAAAGACTAATTTTATTCTTTAAAACATAGACGTTTAGTCCTACTGAGGTTTTTCTCTGATAGAATCAACTGCCTCTTTTATTTGCTCAGGTCTGCATTTTTCTGGACATGATGTTGCTAAAAGTTACGGACATCTTTCAGAGTGATGATGTTGGGGTGCTGTCCGTAACGCATCAGGATCTCGATCTCCTCAGACGGGTCCCTCTTGCTTTTGTCTATAATCTGAAGAAGCAGCAAAACAAAAAAAAGAGTGGTTATTTAAAAACAAACACAGCCGTGTAACTGAAGCAGAACATCACAGCGTTTCTGGAGCCTGACCCTGCACCGCCCCCTGCTGGTCCTCTAGTCCACAGAACCACACATGACACGAAGACTAGAGACGCACGCTACCTTCACAGCATACTCCATGGCCGAGACTCGGTGTACGCAGCGCTTACAGATGGAGTAAGACCCGACTCCGATGTCTTCCTGCAGCTCGTACAGATCAGAGAACTTGGCTGAGCCCCCGTGAACCTGAGAAGAACCAAGATGGACACAGATGTGGTGAGAATGTTTCCCCACAGCTGACATCACGCTACACCCACACACAAACCAAACCGCTCCTTCTGGGCGTGTGTCGTGGACATATTAGGTCGTATCAAGATCAGCGCTGTTGCCACGGCGCCGGGACAAAGATGACGCACAGGAGAAGGTGTGGGGTGCAGATCCACCCGCCCCCCTCCCCCAGACAGGTGGGTGAATGTGCTCTGAATAAGTTAATTATCCTGCATAACTGATCCTGTGGATTAGGTGTAATTTGGTCAATAAGATGTTTGCAATTAGCCGTGACCTACGAGAGGATGGATAGACACGACGGTGGCTACTCGACAAACAAGAGCAGGAGGGGGGAGGCAGGAGAGCGCGGGAGAGACACAGATCGGGTTTAATGACCCCCGATGACAACTCTGAATGTGAACAAAGAAACAAAAGAAAGATCTTCATAGAGCTTCTCAGGATAAAAGCGATGAGGCACCTCACAAGAACAAAACCTTAAACAAACAAAAACATCTTTAAAAATGATTAGAAAATGAGAAAAAAAGTGATTAAAACTGTTTCAGGAGAGAGAAACTAAATAAAGAGGCAAATCAGTGGATCCCGATAGAGGCGGGACTGGAAAGAGCAGAACGAGGAGCGGGTGGTGATGAAGGCCCACCAAAGCCAGCTTGAATAGGTGAGTTTTCAGCAGCTTTTTAAGGAGCCCACCGAGTCCTCCGAGTGGTGTCACAGGGAGGTCATGACGGCGTGGGGACTTAATGCCGAGCTCCGGCCGGCAAATGTATTGAAAATGAAAGTCAACCGTAAGTTTTGCTTTTTGAACAAAATCAGCGGAGAAGGCAAACTGGAGCGTCTCTGTGTCAGAGCTGAAGCTCAGATCATCAGACTGCATGGGAACTGTGGAGGACAGACACCTTTAACCCTTTGGTGCATAATGGTCACTACAGTGGACAGGTACTCGAAATTATTATTTACAGTAATCCCTCGTTTATCGCGGTAGATGCGTTCCAGACCTGGCCGCGATAGGTGAAAATCTGCGAAGTAGGGACTCCCAGCATGCCCCTCGCGGGGATTCCCTCCACGTCGCACCTACGTCACAAACCGCGGCTATAAACGGAAGTCGCCTTTCCAGCTCACCACTCAGTCATCGTTTCTTCAGATTCGTGATCAGAGTTTCCAACCTACCGATCAATCCAACGAACTATCAGCTCATAGTAAGTTAGCTTACTTACTTCTGGAAAGCCCGACATTTCCGTGTCACTTCGTTGACGCTCGAACGCTCGGGGGTTTCCCTAGATCAGCCGGCGTTTCACCGACGCCATCACTTCCGCGTCTGTGAAACCTATTGAATTATCGTATGATCACATTCTCTTTTTGTGGGTAAAACTCAAGAAAACATTTTTTTTACTTGTGTTTTTTTAGTTTTATTACAAAAAGTGCATTTTATGATGAAATTGATGTAAAAACCAAGAATTTCTTGATATTTCGCATAGAAAAATACCGCGAATCTGCGAATTCCCCCTGAAAAATGCTCCAAAGAAAAAATCCGCGAAGCAGCGAATCCGCGATGAACGAACCGCGAAGTAGCGAGGGATTACTGTATTTGTTTTTGCTATTAAGCACAGCTTTTGAAGACTTTATTGCATTTGAGCCTCTCCATTTGGACTTCAGTAAGCCATGCCACCATATTTCATGCTCAGAACTAGGGATGAGTACCGAATTCGGTACTTTTTAAGGTACCGACCGAATTCCATAGTACCGACCGAACACCGATTCACGTCATTTCAAACGGTGCCTCGTTTCGGTACTGCCAAGACAGTTGCGCATGCGCAAGAGCGTTATGTCGCCGGTCCCTGCGAGCCCGTTGTAAACAGAGCAAGCATGGTAGAAAGAACGCACGCTAAAGCTTGGGTCCACTTCACTAAATGTGATGGGTAAATGGGTGATGAAACTAGCGACAGACAACGATCTAAGTGAGACATCCTCATCATAATCTGCTCCAGTAGGTAAATAAAATGTTTAAGATAACGTTACCTTGATTTGTTAGCTTCCGTTTCGCTAATGGTGCGTTCGCTTTCTCCTCGGAACTCCGAATTTCCGACTAGAAGAACATGAACGCGCTCTAAAGTTTGGCTTTACTTTACTAAATGCGACGGGTGATTGGGTGAAGGTAAAACCAGTGACAACGATCTAAGTTTGAGGCATCATCGTTTTAATCTGCTCCAGCAGCTAAATAAACTAAGATAACGTTAGCTTGATATGTTAGCTTCCATTGCCACCGTTGTTATCATCTAATGGTGCGTTCGCTTTCTCCTCGGAAATTCTAACTTCCCAGTAGGAAAAATCAAATGAAAAAGGACGGCAAAAGGAATGAAGATGCACAGTAAATTTAGTTCACAGTAAAGATGTTTGCTTCAGTTTAATTATCAGCTTATAAAACTACAAGGACGATGTTAAAATACAAACTTGTATGTTATTTATCGTGATATTTATCAAATATGGTTATATGTTGAGAAAAATATATATTTAATTATAAAAGAGAATTAAAATAATAAACACTCAAAAGTATCGAAAATTGGTACCGTTAAGTACCGGTATCGACTCGTAGGTACCGGGAATTAGTACCGGATCGATTCAAATGTCAAAGGTACCCATCCCTACTCAGAACGCACGCTGTCCACTGAGGTGGACACGTAATAAATTATTTGTAAATTATAAAATTTTACAAAAAATATTGGTTGAAATTTGTTTCATCCACACCTAAAGACAAATGAAAAAAATTGTTAAAAAAAATCATGGTTGAAGATTTCATAATTCATGCATCAAAGGGTTAAGAGCGGCTTATTAAAAAAAACTTTAACGATCGCGGTTTCAATGGCAATGAAAAGCAAGATATGTCCGAGATAAACGGAAGTTCGCTGCATTGCACAGACCACCCCCACACCCCCTTTATGCCGCCATCTCCTTTTTATAAAACCGACATGATTGCACCACATTACCGCCACGGTCTGACCACTCCTATATGACCTATGGGTCCCTGATGTCGCCACGGCGTTGCGGCAAATTGACGGCATGGTTTTGTAAAAATGTGTAAATACTTGCTGCTACGTGGCACTGCATTGCATGTAGTACTGGGGTGTTGCACTAGGGGGCGCACTAGAGATGTCAGGTTTACGCAAACAACCAAAACAATCATGGTGTCAAAAAAAAATAAGAGCTCAGTAATTGGTTAATTTTTGGATGTGACAGAAAACGATAACAGCTGCGGTATCGTAGATGGTGTGAGAGACCTCTAAACAAGAGACGGAGTCGCCACGGTGAGTGTGTCTCGCTCATTTTGTCGACTCCATCTACTGGTTACTCGTATGTTGCAGAGTTTGGACCTGTCACAAATAATTTCGGGGGTGGGGGGGTGGTGGCACACCATCAACACTTCAAATCAACAAAAGTAACACGTGGCAGCCATTTTAAATCCGACCCTTACCCCGGCTTTCCACGGGAGCCGTCAGCAGCACGTTACTGCAGCAGCACGTCTTGCTCGCGTAAGCTGCTGCTTGGCCCTTCCCACGAGAAGCGAAGCAGCAGGGGAGCAGCTGTCACCGACCGAGCACGAAGCCACACGAGTGACTTCGTCAGTAAACACAACAACAAGCAGGAGAAAACTACAACATGGTTTGTGTTTTATGTTCTGTCCGTTTTATAATCGCCAATACGGACCTGAAAAACAAAGGAGACCGCTAGCTAGGTGATAACTTCTCACGGGGACGCACAGTTAGTAACCTTTTTTAAAGTAAAGCAACCGGAAGGCAGGACGTTCTTTATTCTGAAAATATCGGGAGCTTCTCTCCATTTCCGCGTCCGATTTCCTGTCTTTCATTCCCCAAAAATGTCGAAATTGACCCGTTTCAGAGGCGTCGCGCGTAGAAAATAGAACCGGCGCGTAAAGGCCGCGACATGCTGCTCCTGAGACGCGGCCGACTCGCGCTGCTGACGGCTCCAGTGGAAAAGGTTCTGTTGACCACAGCGGTTCCCATCAGCAGCTATGACGTGCTGCTGCAGTAACGTGCTGCTGACGGCTCCGGTGGAAAGCCGGGGTCACCCTGGTGCGCTGCACAACCAGTAGACTTTGATTACTGGACCTCAGGGACCTGCTGGGAGTGTCGGGATTTGTCCATCAATGTATGATGGACAAACGTAAAGGAACAAACATGGAGACTCAACAGGAAGTAAGGCTGTAGCTCACTGAACACAGGATTAGTCGTGTCTTCTTTAGCGCGTCACATGTAAAATCTGTTTCTTGTTCATGATCTGAATTTTATTCCCCTTTTGTGTCTTTGCTAGGTGGAAACTTGAAGGAGTTCTTTCCAGCTGGGCTCCAATTTAATTTCTGCTTGGACGTGCACACCTGGCCCAGCTCTACGTTCACCTGGACGAGGATGACAACACAACACTGCCTCCTGCTTAGCTACTCATGCTGCGTTAAATGTGTTTTTATCTTGTGTTTTCATGGAGGAGGATCTCATTGTGGCTAGCTACATCACCATAGCAACAGAGGTTGAAAACAGTGGGTGTTCACTAATTCATTCAGGTAGATCCAGTCAGACAGAAACGTTTAAATGCATGTGAAATAAGAAAGTCAGTGCACCAAACTCTGAACTAACCAATAATAAAATGTTTGCGCAAGAAAACATTCAAACGTAACCATTGAAAACGTTACAGGTCAGCTCCAGCCAACAGATTCTAGGATTTGAGGAGTATCGGGTAGCAGGTGATGGGTTTGAGCCGCTGTTTCTGCTGTGGAAGTGTGTTGTCCACGCGTGAGACACCTGATTCAGACGTCGCTACTGGGGGGTTGGCAGAGAACCATCTTTCAGCGTTTTGAATGGACCTAACTCAGCACGGGTAAATGGCTTTGCACATTTATGTCTATGAAGGTTTTAGATTCCATCGATGTTGAAAACATATGCGAGTGTGCCTGAAATCTGTCTGCAGAACACGTTTGTATCCGACTAAAATGATGGACTTTCATCCATCCACGCGTTATCTGAACCACTTCATGCTCACCTAGGGTTGTCACGGTAACCGGTATAGCGGTAAACCCCGGTAAAAAAGTTGACAATAAAAATAACCGTCCAGTTTTTAAAAAACTAAATTATCTCGGTGGGTTTACCGTGGCCGCGGTTTCGGCGCGATGACCCTTACCAGCCACCGTCGCTTCAGCTGAAGTTCCCGCGGCGCGCACGCGCACTTTTTAGTTTGCAACGGCACCAAAACTTTGAATCTGAAATAATGGCCGAAGGAGGAGACGGCAGCGCCCAGGACATCCATCAGCCCTCAGAGAAGACTAAATCGGAAGTATGGGCATATTTTGGATTTCTGAAAAATGCTGAGGGACAGTTAGTAGAAGACGGCTATCCCGTTTGCAGAACGTGCAGGAAACAAGTGTCTGCAGAAGGCAGCAACACTTCCAATCTAATGGCACATCTGCGTGACGATCACCCACGTCTCTACAGCCAGTGCAAGGTAAGTTAACATTAGCATTTTAGCTCAAATGCATGACGCGAGGACTTTTGGTTGAGGGAGAATACAACGAGTCGCCGCAGCGTCCTCTGCCAGCATTTAAACCGTGTCACGGACACCCTGTTGCTGGATGAAGCATCTTATTTGTTGATGAAGAGAAATATACAATTAGTTCCTTGTCATTGATTTGTTTACTTGTTCAATGCCATTTATACTTGAACATTTGGATTTGATTACATAGTGTAGTAGTTATTTTAGTAATTTGTTTAAAGTGGCTATTTATTTTAAATACATATTTTTTAAGGTTGACTTGTACAGCGCTCAAGTCAAGTGTGGACTGGAGTTTTAGATTTTCATTTTGATAATGAAGAAAACAAGTATATGAGAAAACAAGTGGTGTTTCTTTGATTTGTTTACATATTGTTTATGTTTTGAATGTTTGGATTTGTATCATTTAAACCTGCACTGACTACTGTAACATGTTCCAGAAAAATAAGCTATTTGTTCCTTTACTTGTGAAAAGTTGCACTTTTGCTAAGGCGTTGTTATTTTAGGTTTAATAAACACTGTTAAACCTTTTCAGAACTATTTCAGTTTGTGTAGAACAGGACTATCAATGCTTTCTGAACATATGCAACACCGTTTAAAAAAATACCGCGATAATACCGAAAACCGTGGTAATTTTGGTCACAATAACCGTGAGGTTACATTTTCATACCGTGACAACCCTATGCTCACCAGCGTTGCTGGGAGCCGGAGCCTAATTCCAGCAGTTACTGGGCGAGAGGCGGGAGACGCACTGGACGGGTCTCCAGTCCATCGCAGGGACACACAGTCACACCCAGTGACAATTTAGAACCTGCAGTTACCCTAACACGCAGGTTCTGATCTGCTGGAGGGAGTCGGAGCATCTGGAGAAAACCCAGTGGTGCATGGTAACTCCACAGTCCAGATTTGAAACTGCAACCTTCTCACTCTGAGGCAACACTGCTACCAACTGCAACACCATGCAGCTGAGTGAACAGAGCAGGTTACTCCCAGGATCTGGAGCGGATCTCTTCTCACACGAGTGAGAAGGCTGAGCACCCTCAGACGGTCTGATGAAACCGGTAGAGAAAAGGAAACTCTGGGTTTCTATAAGAGTTTAGCATGAACCCCAGACAGCCGAGTGGTTTGGACTCTACTGGGTTGCCAAATAAAACTCTGTCCTGGTGGACACGAGGCTTCCTCTAAAGCTTTTCCTACAAGAGCGGAAGAGAAAAGCCTCCACCGAATCTACAGGAAACATCTATGAATGTCTGACTTGTGTACACGTGTTAAAGTGCGATTAGGTCCGCGTGGGAAGTGAAGGTTAATATTCACCTGAACTATAGGGAGTATGCTGAGCATCGGAGAGCTCTTGTTCTCATCCATAGGAGTTGGAGCAACAAAACTGAAGCCTTTGAAGAGCTGGTGGGCGTTAGCACTGGGCGGGATACCTGGGGAGTCTGATCACACAAACCTTTCATTCAGAAACACGTGGAACGCACAAACAAGTGAAAAATGTTAAGTTGCTGTTCCCATGGCTGCAGGCAGGGCTGCTGCTTGTAAGAGCATACTGCGCGCGCGCGTGTGTGTGTGTGTGTGTGTGTGTGTGTGTGTACCTTTAGGTGTTTTAGCGGTGAACTCTGGGTCGAAGCAGAACGTGTCATCTGGTTTACCTGCTGCAGGCTTAAAGGGGGGCTGCAGTTCTCTCCTGTAGAGTTTCTGTAAACAGACGTAAACAAACATAAAGGTCAGAAATTAAAGCCTACAGAGAAACGGATGGACCTGCATGCAAGAGAAGCCAAGCCCCCTCCACTCTGCCCGGATTAACCCCCTCAATCCATTCTGCAGCTAAGTCCAGCCAGTAGCATCCCGCTGGCGCTTAAACACTCACACAGGCATATTAGCGCACACACACAGTGAGACCTGGACAGCTGCCCAGACTCCCACACACACCAACAGAGCCGCTGGGGCCGGGACGGACGCCCACTAGTCCTGAAGCCAAACGTTTGAGAAGGCGTGAAGCTTCAGCAGAAGCTACAGAGCTGTGTGTGTGTGTGTGTGTGTGTGTGTGTGCGTGTGTGTGTGTGTGGGTGTGTGGGTGGGTGGGTGGGTGAAAGGGAGGGCTGAAAGGTCTGCTCACATTCCAGTCGATGGTGGAGAAGAAAGCGTGGCGTTTGATCTCCTCCACTCCATCAGGCCCCGCCCCTAAAGACACAAACCACCTTGGTTCAGTTCACCTGGATCAACGTTTGCTTGTCCTCAGCGTTTATCTGCATGTTGTTCAGGTAAGATGCCAAAATGCTAATGAGACTTAGAAGAGATTTGCGAGCACTCGCTCTGATGACCCTTACCTAGTCTGTTAGCGGGGTTACGTTTAAACAGCATTCTCAGCAAACTCTGGGCTTCCAAACTTAGGAACTGAGGCATTCCCAACTTAGCTCTGAGTGGGAAGAGAAGCAGTCAGCAAGTGAAAACGGCCAGCCAGGGCCTCAAAAAGATGCAAAACAACAACGTAGAGCTTCTAATCGTAGTTTCCTGAACAGCCTCTGTCCTGAAAAACAGCTTTTAAATCCAACAAGCCTGACAAGCTAGCAGCTAAATCTGTATAAGAAACTACAAAACGTGAAGGTTTATGAAATGACACTTAATGAATTATAATATTGAAGCAGTGTTAAGAGGCACCAAAACACTTTGGTCTCAGCTGTGTTCAGACTAGCCGTTAGCTGGTCTATCCTGCTGGACGTTAACTGTTGATCTTTACACAATTCACTCAGGAAGTCAAATAAAATGAGTAAGATAGTAATTATTTGGAACAAATACTTTAAAATGGCACAAAGATCCTCTACTCGAGACTTATGCTGCTTATACTGAGCCAGGATCCTCGGGAGGTTTCTTCCTGTTAAAAGGGAGTTTTCCTCTCCACTGTCGCTGCATGCTTGCTTAGTATGAGGATTGCTGTATAGTCACTGACACTAGTCAGTGACTTGATGCAACCTGCTGGGTTCCTTATATAGGACACATTATTTCTGATTGGCTTAATGAACTGTGGATTGGAATGTTTATTATGTGAAGTGCCTTGAGACGACTCTTGTCGTGATTTGGCGCTTTATAAATAAACTTGAATTGAATTGAACTTACTTAAGAATCATGTTCATGGTCTCATTGCGGTCTTTCCCTTGGAAAGGTAAAGTTCCTGTTAGCATCTCAAACTGCAAAAACACACCAATTAAAAGGAATTCCATTAATGCAGCAAATACAAACACAGGTATAATTATTAACATATTATAGGGATGTCCTGATCGGATCTCCACGGCGACCTAACACCAGCTGTGTCAGAATACAGCGTGGACTCTGCAGGGTTGGAGGAGAACACTAGTGCTCAAGTAAATAAGCGAAAAATATTACGTGACAAGTCTCGATTTGCTCAAACTTAGCTTCAACGTGATTAAGACGTCCGACTTTTAGATGGTCTGCCTGTATTTTGTGTTTGGGTCATAGTCACATGGGTACAGCAGGTCGGAACACGGCATCCACAGAATTTATAAACACCCATCATCTGCTCGATAATCGTCACCAGCTTGTAAAGCTAAGCTATCACTTTCTGATCTAAATTGTGATTTCAGACAATGCAATCCTGTGATTGCTGGTTTTTTTTTTTTTTTTTTTTTGCAGCGCTCCTGACTGACCCAGGGTCTGTTGCATCCACATTTTACGGTTTTACAGTGGTGGCGGTGAGCTCCGACGGGCTGGGTTGTGGGACCACGACGCCTGAGGTCAGCGCCGGCGCTCCGCACACGCACACCACGCATAGCGCGTAGGGCACCACGCCGGGGAGGGGCACCAAACGCAAACTTATGAAAAAATTAAATATATATGATAAAGACAGATTTCAATTAGAAGATGTGTAAAGCAAGTTAACAGCATGTTTACAGAGAGAACACAATACAAAAAGTAGAGATGGACCGTGTCCACTTTTCACTCTCTGTCCGGGGCGTCCGGACTGGGGGTTCTTGTTTTGATGAAAATGTCCGGCTTTTCATCCAGGAGCAGGGATCGAATTATGGGGGAGCTCTGTATCCCACATCCAGGGGAGCCGAAAAAAAGTTTTCTACCTATATTACTTCATTTATGGACTCTTCTGAGCAGAGAGCGGCGCAGCGCGATGCTGCGCAGCGCTCCAGGCGGCTGCTTCCAGCGCACGGCCCATTCTCAAAAGTGGCGCAACCAAAAAACTAAAATCAACACACGATCGTTCATGTAGTCTGCACATGTTCTCTACTTTCTGTCTTATTTGTGCCTGCAGCGCTCTGCTACTGCGGAGCTCATCATCTGTGCTGCGGTGATTTCACCTCACTGACGCAGCATCGAAACGCGCTCTCCGCTTTGCGGTCAGGAGATCCCTTTGATCTGCTCAGAAGTAACTGATGAGGTGAAAAAGTAAGAATCCAGGCAGCAGATTTTCTGGAGAGTTTAGAGGAGATGCAGGAAGATGAGAGACAGACAGGACAGGAAATAGTTCAATAAAAACAAGAAAACAAAGTGTTGAAAATTAAAATGTAGGTAGATTTATCTCCACTACACATTTTTACCTGTATAAAACAATAAGTTACACACACGTCATATTTATACATCTGATACAGTTCAGATCACCTTCAAAACTCTGTCACACACCCAGGGCCGTTTCAAGACATTTTGGGGGCCAAGGCAAAATGACCCCCCCCCCCCCCCCACCACCACCACCACCACACACACACACACACACACCCCACCACCACCCCATAACTGGGCTCCCCAGAAGCCTCTGTGTAATTCATACCCTCTCCAGTAGTGTTAGTTATACGGTGTTTATAAAAGCCCCTCAGACATTACTGACATGTTCTAATATTATCAGATGAAAAACTAAATTATCACACATGCTGTCTCATCTGCTGCTTTTCTAAACCTGCAGAAAGTAACAAAACCGTTTGAAAGCCACTATTTGTGGATTCTCTGGACGTTTCCATGGAGTGTGGGACAACTTATGTTTTCATTGATCCTATCATCTAATCTCACAGCTGAAACAAGCATCCTTAATAATCTGTGCACAGGAAGCTTACCGATGCTGTAGTAAAACAAAAGGTATAATAATTCCTTATTAATAAAACCTTGTTGCAGCACTAAAGCAGAAAAATGAGATTTTGCAATAAATATACTAAATATTTACATATGACTAGTTTTGGAGCCCTTTTATTGGCAGAATCTGATATTAATTTAGTTCTTACAAAAAAATGGGTCCCAACGTGGTTTGTGTGGTGTTGCCATAGTGTGACGTCATAGGCACAGATTTCCTGTCCTCTTGTTTGGAAATGGAAATATGATCACCCTACATTAAACAAACTGTCCACCCGGGCTTTTGCGCTGCACAGAGACGCTTCGCTGCCTACGACTGAACGTCAGTTGAGAGTCAGTCTCATGCAGACTGACCAATGAAGAGAGGGCCTCAAGTTAAGACCCTCTCCTCATTGGTCAGTCCACACGAGGTGGGTCAAAGGTTACCCTGAGAGGGTTACGTGATGTCAGGTATTCAAGTATTGAGTATATTTACTGCATATTACAGTAAAATATTCTGTATGTGACCATATTATGGTGATCCTTGGGTCGTGATGATGGGGCCCTTGAATATTGTTGCCCAGGGTACAACAAAGTGTTAATCTGGCCCTGCCTACCGGGCGTTCGTTAGTAGCTGAGTGAGAGAGGCTGAGAGGGAGAGAAACTCAGAGAAGCTTTAAAGCTTTTTTACTGCTGGAGAAAAAACGTATCAAGTCATCATCCTCCTAAATGCAATTATTCTCTTCTGAATCAGCACTTCTTTAAAGAAGAAGAAATAGTTAAATGCAACAAAGGGAAATATCCTTTTATTCAGCCTGTTCATGCGACTTGTATAAAAAATAAGTCTGAACAGTGTTAAAGGTTGTTCGTCTAAAAATAAACCTTGAAGAGTTTGAAGATTTTTTGTTTTAATAAGTTCATCTTAAAGCATCTTTCTCAAGAAAAATGAAGTTTCCTCTGTGAGGTCAGATAGGCCCATCTGTGCTGTTTTGTAACAGAAATAAACAAATGAATCATATTTGTCCACCCAAATACTTAAATATCACAAAAACAGGAAGGACAAAAACACCGTCAAGGGTAAAGTAAGAAATGTTATTTTTAAATAAGCTGCTGTTTGTGATTAATCATGACTTAACTATGGACATGATTAATATCATTATTAAATAGCCCATGTGGCCTATAGGCTATGTAACTGAGATTTAATATGAAAAATTAGATAAACCAATTTTCAAATTAGGTATTTGCTCTATGTTGATATATATTTCATAAACATTTACAGGCCAAGAGGAACATCAGCTGCTGTTGGTATAATTTGAAGAAAAAAGTCTGTTATGCTAACCTCCTCCCTTCATATTCAGAATTTTCTAGTTGTGTATATTGTGCCTCTCTAGTTCTTAATAAAGGTTAAATAGTTTTGAATTTAGTCATGTCACATGCCAGTGATTGTGTTGTTTTTTGTGTCTGTGTGTGTGTGTGTGTGTGTGTGGGGGGGGGGGGGGGCACCACGAAGACTTTGTGCTTAGGGCACCAAAATAGCTAGGAACGGCCCTGCCTGAGGTGACACGTGGCGAGCCTGTGCATGCGCTAGTTTTTCTCTGGGTTTATCGTTTCTTATTGTGGCACTGCTAGGGCCGTTGTTTACGGCTGCCGTCGTCGTTTTTTAGTTTCTCCTCTGTCGCTCGTTTTCTTCACACAGCACTGCTCGTGTGTGAGAGGGGGAGATGGGACGACTGACCGGTTTTCTGAAAAAGCAGAAGATGATTTACCGTACTGTGCAGAGTGGAACATCTCTTTATTCTGATGGCACACTGTTGCAAAGTCGTGATAAATCAAGTTAAACGTGTAAAGTGTGTCAGTACTCAGCGTTAAAGTGTGTTTTTGTGAAAGAAAAATAAATAAATAAATAAATAAACTAATCCGGCAACCCCACAATAGTCCGGTTCTTACCCTTGGTTTTCCTCTTTGCATTAATGTAGTTTTATACAACAGTTAGTTCCGACCGAGTGATTTGATTGTTCAAGAGACTTTCCAAGAGTGCTGATATTGGACTACAACAGCACTGGGACTGTTTACAAACAGCATCACTCCGCTGTGCGCAGGCGTTCTCAGTTAATCATTAACGTTACTTCCCTTAACTCTCGGATCGACTTCGCACAGCAAAGATGGACGTATTTCCTCACATAACATTCCATCTACTGTATGAATGGTCATCAGACTCTGACACTGAAGGGAAGCGGACCGAATACATCAGCGCAAACCAGGTGTGCCGACATGTCAACAGCGCACCTCGACGAATTAGAGAAGAGCAAAAAGGAAGTCAGCACTGTGAGGCAGACAGCCTGGGCTCTGAACTGCTTTCAGACTCGGCTCAATCTCTAAAATATCCAGGTGAACTTTCAGCAAGTTAAGAAGGCTGAACAGTGTTACGGGAGTTTTACGGATCCATCCGGACAGCTAAAGAGGAGCTCTACAGCATCAGCAGCTACCTCGGACTTCGGGCGGGATTGGAGCCGCCGGTGGGCCGCTCATGGAATTTAATGCAGGACTTGTGGACACGTGTTAAAGTCCAATTAGGTCCGCGTGGGAAGTGAAATGAAATGACAGTTCATACCAGCTAACAACGTTTTCAAAGGAGTCACACGGAAGCATTCAGATAATCCTAAATGGTGCAAAGTAAAGTTACAGTGCTTTGTAGAAAATGTTTGTGTTGCCTAGCAACAGCCTTGTCCGAGTCTCCGTTTCGTGTTGGGACTATTTGTGTTGGCGGAGCCTGATAAATGAACAAGTTATAATCTGCTGTTTATTGTTGTTGTAAAAACAAAATGAGCAGGTAGAACTGTTGTATAAAAGCAACATCACACTCGAGGACGTGCGTTGTTGCTGAATATCAGCACTGGTGTGATCATCTACGACCGAATCACACCAGTGCTTATAGATCCTGGCTATCTCACAGCAGAGGTTACGCAATAGCAGATCTTTAAAGAGCGTTCACAAACACATACTAGGGTCGCACGACGTTAACCGGTTAATTGCGGTTAATGTTGTAACCGGGTAAGCTAGTTTTTCCCGCTTAACTGCTTCAAGTCCTTCTGCTGTGCTGGGTACAATATATTTCGTGCCACCAGAGGGCGCAAGCAAGATCACCACTATCAAATATGTTTACTGGGCTGCCGCAGAAGAAGAAATGAGCTTGTCACATGGCTAAACAAATGTGCTCCAACGTGAAGCGGCTAACAAAAAACAGCGTGAGCAGTTTATTCTTAGTCATTTCATTCTTGGAGCACAAGAAGTGCCGAGCCTGGCAGAACATGGCGCAGCAAACTGAACCGAGACCAGCAACAGGCCGTGACGCTCTCTGTGTCGGAATCCTAAATTGTCTGGTAAAATAAATGTCAGTGTAATTGTTTAGTTCACTGTAAGGAAACTATGTGTGTGTTTATTTTTTAACCGTGGCCTCCAAAATGCACTCATAAGCACGCAATCGCAAGCAAAGCTGTATAGTTGATGCCAGAGTCTGACGGACATTCCAGCTGTCATCCCGCTTCCTCCTTTACATCATGCTCATCTCTGTAACAAGTGTGGGGCTTTAGTTGTGCATCAGAATTATATAACAAAGAGCAAGTGGAAAAGGCGTTATTATTTATAGAGCGGGGGGAAAGTGTGTGTGCGTCGGGGGGGTTGGTTGGTTTCCGGTTTACTGGCTATTAACCGTTAAGGGCGTCAATAGCCGGTGAAAGACATTTTGATAAACGTGCATCCCTACAGCAAACAGAGTTCATCAACTAGACTGGTGATGATAAAACACCCGCTTGCTGGAAAAATGGAACCAACTCTGTGATTGATGTAGATAAAATGTCTCCCCACACTGTGATCCTCCATAGTAACACCAATGTATGTGTGTGTGTGTGTGTGCGTACAGATACTTGAGCCTAACCACTGGATCAGGACATCCCTTACGTGGACAGGTCTGTGTGAGTGTGTGTACCATAAGTACTCCCAGGGACCACCAGTCTGCACTCTGTGTGTGTCCTCTCCTGTTGACCACCTCAGGGGCCATATACTCCACCGTACCGCAGAAGGAATAAGCCTTCTTATCAGCATCTACTGACTCTTTACTCAAGCCAAAGTCTGCCCAGGAATAAAGCAAAGGAAAATGAGTAGAAGACCCTTAAATCACCACAGGTTCGTCGTGTCGAGTCAAACACTTACCTGTTAGCTTTATATGTCCAGCTTCGTCAAGTAAGATGCTGAAAGATAAGAAGTTTTTCCACAGGTGAGCTTCAAACAACAGGAATTTTTAAGATGAATGCATTTGTTTTATGCACGTGTCACTTGAGAGTCAGGTTGGACCCACACGTCTAGAACGTAAAGCACTCTAGAGTTCTGACAGACCGGACTGCTTCACTTAAACATATATCATGTATAAACAGGAATGCTTTATTGCATTTAGCTGTGCTTTGACTGCTTTTAGCAGTGAAAATCAGCAAATGAAACAATGAAAAGGTGATGGATGCAAAAATGTGCACAAAAACCAGAAAAATATCAGAACTAATCTAGTTAAACCAAACAAATAACAGAAGTTTGGGTTTTGAATGTAAACTAGTAGATGAGCAGATCTATTGTAGCCTGGCAAGCCATCCTATACATGTAAATATGTAATCTGGCCTCGACACTTACAGGGACGTGTTGGGTTAAGTGAAAATAACCTGAAAATGGTTGAGGGCGTAGGGGCCCCCTTAGGCCCCCCCACTGGGGTGAAGGAGCAACCCTGGAGCTGGAGCATTTTCACCAATCTTAAGAGTGTTTCTTGGCTCTCTGGGGCACATTTTATTTTTTATTGTTTTTATTGTCCCCACTATTTACTCACTGTAAGCCACCATTTGCCATCAACATCTCCATTCGCCCATGCGCCGCGCTGACTTCCTGTCAGTTTCCTCTAAGGGCGCCGCCATTTTAAACCTCATCATGCATGCGTCTAGCAACTCGTACCGGTCCCTTCTCTGATGCTGTTTTCTAGCAAACAGTCAGGGAGCACGCAGGCAGTCTTGTTTTGAATCGATCGTGGGCAGGGGCGGACTTCCCATTTCAACGGGGGGGCGGGGCAATACAATTTCAGAGAGTAGTTTTTGAGTGGGACGGGGAAAAAACATTGCTGTGTCCTGCAACTAGCAGGGTGGGCCTTCATCATGAGCAAGTTCACTGAGCAAGCAGCCAATCAGAGGCGAGATGTCAGAGCATCAGGGAATAATAGAAAGAAAGACTCCAAAGCCTGCTCTCTTCTGGTTTCTGGCTGTTGAAACAGAAGCACTGGAGCATCTCGACAGATGAGGCATATTGACCCTTTGCACCGACGTCACCTGATCACGTGGGTCCTCCATGCTGGACGGCAAAAGCATGTAAACAGTGAGCGACACGATTACTAGTTCAGTGATCAGAAGTAGCGCATCTAGCGGGGGCTCATAGAGAGCGGTATGCTAACTAGCTTACCAGCGTTAGCTTACGTTCTCTCTGCAGCTGTTCACCGATGTAAACATGTTGCTGACTTTGCCTAAACTCACCCCTCTGGATTTATAACTTCAGGTTATAAACAGCGTTTCACTTTACACCAACGCTGATTGTTAGAAAGTCCGGATCCCTACCAGCTTCTGTTGCTGGTGGTGCTACCGGGTCCAGCTGCTGCTCTCACACCGGAATGAGAAGATCTCTGAACACCGACGCTCATATAAATAAATAAATAACGTCATTTTAACACACGTAATCATACATCGGAGCTTTAATATTGTTAATAATTGTCTGGCTTTACACTACAGTGGACGGAGCGCAGCCTCCGTGGTGAAACACCCGTCCATCAGGATTATCAATAACTAGTATAAACACATCACATTTATCCTCCTCGTGAAATAAATGAATGTTAATCTTACCCGGCAAAAACATGTTCGCTGCTAATCTGAGGGCCGCTTGATTGATCGCTGCAGTTCATCTCCGTCCTCAGTCTCCATCAAAGTTATTAAAAAAACAAAACGAGTTGAGTTTACGTCCTTGTCTGTTGGTGCAGCCGACCACGCAGCAAGCTAAACCATTTTACTGTCAAATCAACTAAATAAACCATAAAAGGCTACAAACTGGCTTGTTTTGACTAGCTTCACTGGAGTTTCAACAGGTGTTACGGTCTTTTTGCCGTCCATCATGGCGAAGGGGGCGGTCACATTGAGTGGCGTGACGTCACGTGCAAAGGGTCAATAGAGAGCACTGCAGGTGTGTTGGAAACAACAGCAACAAGTGAACTTGGTCTTTCAATACTTAAAGAGCAAGTCACCCCCAAATCAACTTTTTCCCCCTGAAAAACTAAATAAACGAGTGTCTAATCATGCTGCAGACACGTGTAGTCCATAGTTTTGCACTTTAGTGCATTTTAGTTAAAATTTTAATTTTCTGCCTAAAACTGGCAGTGTTGTGCCGTTGTCAGGTAAAAACTCTGCACTGTATTTGAATTTAAATCTGCCACCGCTATTGGCTAAGAGGTATACTATGATGTAAACTGGTACATTATGATGTCACAATGCTGTGGTGAGCCTGTGTGTGTGTGTATTTGTTAGTGGCTCCGCCCTCTCGGTCTGCCAGGCGACAGCATTTGTTGCATTTTTTAAACATGAAGAGAGAATGGAGTTAGACTCTGGTGGGGGGTGACTTGCTCTTTAATGTTGGAATTTGAATCCAGAAGGTAAAGTACCACAACCTCTCTGGAGCCTTTTCACAATAAAGAGAGAACACCAGCTACAAAGAGAGCTGTGATTGGCTAGCCAGAGTCCTGGGAAAAGCTGCGGAGGTTCCAATGGAGCGTGCCTAGACCATTCTTTGCAAAGCAAGAATTTGGTCTAGTTCACTAGGCTAGTTGACAGCTTTAATTTAAACAGTAACCAGTAAGAATAATGTTTGGACTAGGACTAATTATAGTGTTGCCATCTAAGCTAGGGTTAGGCTACAAAAAGGTGTGATTGCTGAATAATGGCCCGCCACACCGACGGGTCACGCTTCTGCCGACTGATGCCGTAAATAACGAGGTGCTTCATTAAATTGCTGGTATTTCCAGATTTAGAGACACGATTTAGTTCTGGATCCTTTTACTTTAGCGAAATGCAGCAAACACTTATTTGTTTTTCAACATTTTCAAAGACCACCACCTCGGAGGAGGTTTGCAAGATCCGGTCAGGTGGTGTGATGCAGCGGGAGGAACGGAGCTGCAGCTCCTTCACAGGAACCTTTCACTGGAAAATTCAGCACAGAAAAAGATTTTTGGTACCGTTGGAACAGGTGGAGGTGTGATGGTTGACCAACTGCTTCAGCGCCACACCGCGGTGTCACTCTCTCCTCCTGCTACTCGGCTCTGGGATCAGCGAAATCCACCCGATGGTGAAAGCTCGTGTGGGACGTAGCGATTTGAGCGGCAGGAGAGGGTGAGCATGATCTCTGAATGATTAACCACGCGTTGCTTAATGGTTTAGATTTTGATAGACCGTGTTCTGGGGGACAACATTATGCTGTCGTAGGTCTCTTGTGAAAAAGAACTTTTGAGCCCTCGACAGAGCCACCCCCCATATATACATATATGAAAACATTTCTCGTTTAATTTGCATAGATCGCCTCAAGTCACCAGAAAATTCTGGAAATCTGGGACAAACCGGAGAAGTCACACCCCCACCCTTAGACAGAGCTCAGTCGGAGTTGTCTTTCAAACGGTCCCTGGACGCAATAGGACAACGCTAGCACCAATTAGAGCAACAATGAAACACACTCGTGGTTATGGAAATCGGGCAGCCACGCACGGCTGAAGAAGCAACAAATGCATCCGTTTAGAAATAAAGGACTTGTCCATCTGCTCATGTCTCAGAGGAAAGCACAGGTCTGAGGCGTCTAAAGACGTTGCCAATTCTGTTCAGAGCCGATCCCATCTTTGTAGTTTTTCTATGTCGCAGCTCTGGTGGTAAGCCCGCCGTTTCTCTACATGCACAGAGCGCTGTGATTGGCCAGACCTAAAACTGATCAGGCGAGTGGCAGGCCTGCTGAGGCTATAATAGAGTGTGGCTAGACCAACCTGCAGAACTAAATCTTTAGCTACTGCTATGGCTCGTCTAGATTTCTAGATGTAATGTGCAGTGGGCCTAGTGTGACAGGTGAAGAGTGGCTGAGTTCAGGTAGTGACGGTTCATACTTCTCTGGTTTGAGATCTCTGTAAACTATGCCCAGGTTGTGCAGATGGTCGAGGGCCAGAGCCAGCTCTGCAAGGTAGAATTTCACATCTTCCTCTGTAAACATAACCTGATAAGAACTGGACAAATTTACTCTCTGAACTCAGAGGAGGAATTCAGCAGAAAGAGAGAAAGACAAACAACTTCAATATTAAGCTTTGGCTTCCACAAACAAAAACAACATCAACATTTCAAATATCACTCAGCCGCTGGCAGCCAACGCTTTGGTTGTGCTTTGACGTGAAGGTCTGTCTAGAGAACAACACATCTTAGACAAAATCTGCTGAAAACAAACAATCCGAGTCTCTGACAACCTTCTCTTGATGCAAGCACACAAACATTTACAATAAAAAAAGATTTCCATGGGGAATTTCAGTCGTAATTACAAATAAAAACAGAAGAACACAAGCAGAAACAAATGACTTTGGAGTCCTCGAGGTTCTATTAAACATTCCTGCAGACTACATTTGCACCTGTGCAATTTGTAGCTGTCAGCTGACGTCCCTTGGGTTTAGAAATGAGCAACGTGGCATCTGTTCTATCCACTTTCACAAATACGGCTGAACCTCTCAAGAACTGAACAAATACACACAGACATCAGATGTTTACACAGATAATATTAGTTTGGGGCTTTTTAATGATCGGTTTGAATTAGCCAGTGTCCAGAATGGAAGGTTTCTAAAACGCGTTTCATTTTTTAGAAACACAAATCAGATGCACTAGTTTGAATAGATTATAAACCTGCAGACTTTAATGTCTACGTCGTCATTTAACAAGCTTTCTTAACATCCCGTTGGCGATCACGATGGACTGCAGCTGGTTGATGTTCTTTGAAGGATAAAAGGGATTTATTTAGATTAACCAGAACTAACCTGTCACTCTCAGCTGAAAGGAAGCTGGTTGGGGTGTTTAATGAGCATCCACTTACACGAGGTAACACCGACAGGAGGTGTTCAAATGTGAAGGAGGGGGCAACATAAGAAATGCGACAGTGGAGTTAAAATGGCTTTAATGGTTATAAAAGGTTGTAAAAACAAGTGCAAACAGGTGGAGAGCATTATTAAAATAATGCCTCACAAACAAAATCAAGACTGAAAGGTTAACATTTAAAGGGTGAATTATCAACATTAAAACACCTGACTGTTAAAAGTTTTACCGAAACAGAAGGTGCTTTAAAAAACACAAGCTGATAGTAAAAACCGACACGCAACGAAAACACGGAGTGTTTTCAAATCCCAAAGTCGGTAAACTACGACGTTAACCAAGTCGACATCAAACAAAGATCCATTCGGATCACTCAGAGTTAAAACTACTAAAGTTAAAACTCATCAAAACGAAGGGGTTAAAACCAAAACGAGGCCTGGAGGACAGCAGAAGCCCTGCACTGCTGGGGTCCGAAGAAGAAGAAGAAGAAGAAGAAGAAGAAGAAGAAGAAGAAGAAGAAGAAGAAGAAGAAGAAGAAGAAGAAGAAGAAGAAGAAGAAGAAGAAGAAGAAGAAGAAGAAGAAGAAGAAGAAGAAGAAGAAGAAGAAGAAGAAGAAGAAGAAGAAGAAGAAGAAGAAGAAGAAGAAGAAGAAGAAGAAGAAGAAGAAGAAGAAGAAGAAGAAGAAGAAGAAGAAGAAGAAGAAGAAGAAGAAGAAGAAGAAGAAGAAGAAGAAGAAGAAGAAGAAGAAGAAGAAGAAGAAGAAGAAGAAGAAGAAGAAGAAGAAGAAGAAGAAGAAGAAGAAGAAGAAGAAGAAGAAGAAGAAGAAGAAGAAGAAGAAGAAGAAGAAGAAGAAGAAGAAGAAGAAGAAGAAGAAGAAGAAGAAGAAGAAGAAGAAGAAGAAGAAGAAGAAGAAGAAGAAGAAGAAGAAGAAGAAGAAGAAGAAGAAGAAGAAGAAGAAGAAGAAGAAGAAGAAGAAGAAGAAGAAGAAGAAGAAGAAGAAGAAGAAGAAGAAGAAGAAGAAGAAGAAGAAGAAGAAGAAGAAGAAGAAGAAGAAGAAGAAGAAGAAGAAGAAGAAGAAGAAGAAGAAGAAGAAGAAGAAGAAGAAGAAGAAGAAGAAGAAGAAGAAGAAGAAGAAGAAGAAGAAGAAGAAGAAGAAGAAGAAGAAGAAGAAGAAGAAGAAGAAGAAGAAGAAGAAGAAGAAGAAGAAGAAGAAGAAGAAGAGGAGGAGGAGGAGGAGGAGGAGGAGGAGGAGGAGGAGGAGGGGCGGTGTCTGGCTGATCACCAGGGCTGGGTGATCCTGGCTCCTGCATCCCACTGGCCAGGCTGGTAGCCGTCACATTAACCATAACCCAGCAACCACCAAGACTCATTATGAACATCAGCTGAAACCTGCTGGAACACCAGTGTTCCTGTCCAAAGTGGTAGCTCACCGAGAACTACAAGCTCTAGCTCAAACAGAGACACCATCAGGCTTGACCGACATCTGTAGCAGCTAACAGGGACCAGCCAAAAGTCTCTTTGAACATCTTTTAGTTCATCCTTCTACTACGCTGTGTTCAGAATTAAAACAATGAAAGCCAAGCGTCTTGGGCACAAAGTGTTGGGACTAGAACAGACAAATATGAGTTATTTGGCCACAAATAGAAATCGTTTTAGCCGCTAAACAAACACCGCCTCACCACAGGGGTTCACCTCAGGTCTCAGTACTGGGACAGCGCCTGTTCGCACACCACCTGACTGGGCCAGATCATCCAATCACACGGCTTGTCCTACTATTGCTATGCTAACACCGTCTCTAACCGTCGTTCCCACCTGATGATCACGCGGTCTCTGTATGAATCTGAGACCGCTTCTCTGATTTTTCTTCAGAAATGAATGAAATCCAACCACCTCCAACTCAAGCTCTCCAAGACTGAACTGCTCGTCTTCCCAGCCAAACCCCCACATCCCTCTCCATCAGAGGTAGCTCGAGATGTGGATGTCATGACGGGTGGCCTTAAAAGATCATGTGGCCTCCATCGCTCTTTTGTGCTGCTTTGCATTGTTGAACATAAGAAGGATCTGGCTGTACCCAACACAATACGTCCTCCAGCTCCTGATGAAGTCTCGGATCAACTTCCCAACTAGAATTCTGCAACGCCCCTAAGTGTTCCCCTAGCCTGTAAAGTCTCCAGAACTTGGCAGCACTTCTGAGCTTCACTCAGCCTACAAGAGCACATGACCTCCATCGGCTACCCTTAGCTTAGCTTAGAGAGTCCTGAATGGAAATACTCAAATTTACACGCATCCTCTTGCAAAGGCTAAACGTTACAGCTCAAAGGATGGTTGGCTAGCGGTGCCGAGACAATGTTCATACCAGTCCAGACTCTTTTCTTGTGCCGTTTAACGATGGTGGAGTGACTCGCCAAGCATTACAAGAAGAAGATGTGATTATTTCATTTGTATTAATGCTATTTTAGTTAAAAGGGGCAGACAACATAAGTTTTTCTTCTTTCTGTCCCCTTTTTCATTTTGGCTGGCAGCAATTTAGTTCTGATTGTATTTTTATTTTAATGTCAATAAATGAAAATAAAAGATTTAAAAAAAAAATTCCTTTTCTATCTTCACAAAATGTTTGTAAACATAGATCTTTAGAGAGAATCTTCTATACTATGCTGGTGAACAGGGTATCTGCAGGTTTAAGGGAGCCATATTTAAGACCTTTTTTAAGGCCACTTTGACCGAATTTAAGCTATAATTTCCAGCTATTGCCTGGAACCGGTGCTAACCGTTTCGCAAACGTGGGATTAGCCATCCAGTTACCGTTAAACTTGCACTTCCCCATGGCGCAAGCTCCCACTAGCTTAACCAGCTAATGTGCTCATCTAAAAACAGCCCCCTTTCACAGCCAACTGAATGTGTACGGTTCCGCTTACGGCAACATCGTACACAAAAAATGCTGAACACTAACTAGAAATTCACGAAATTTTTATAGAAATAAAAGAATCTTGTTTATTGGGTCTTTGGTCATTTAAGACCTTTGGAAACTGGATTTAAGGATTATTTGTCATTTTTAAGGATATTTAAGGCCTTAAATTTGGAAAAGCCAATTTAAGACTTTTTAAGGACCCGCGGATATCCTGGGTGAAGGTTCTCAGTCATCCAGGTCTTTGGATCATCTACACGAGCACCAACCCTGTACTTCCCTTCGCCTCTCCTCCAACACTCTTTAAATGCTCTACAGGGGCAGTCCAGAAGAGTGACTGAAATGGTTTTGAATTATAGCAGAAGCTTGGTGATGCTACTAAAAAGAAAGTGATTGAGGTTAAACTTGAATAGGGAACTTTGACCAAACTTTAACAGGGTTGTGTGTGGCTATTTGAGTCTGTCTGAATTATTTTTTAACCCTGTGAGGAAGAGAAAACGCAATAAATTCAAACTCGTGCATCCAAGTATTTAGTTCCGTTTGGAGTGTCGGGGAGGAATAACGTTAGTCCTACTTCACACTGGAAGCATCAGCAGAACGCCACTGCTTCAGATTAGAATCCAACAGTCCATGGGGATGATGGAAACCAGCCGTGACGCAAACATTTTCAGGCGTGCTCCAGAAGCGGAGCGCCACTCCACGCTGCTAAAGACAGAATCTGGTTCTATTTTTGTCACGAACCACTTCTCGGACACGACGATTTCCGTGATTAACTTAGTGCTGGACAGGAAATCACATATGGATTCAGTGTAAAACCCCTGGTAATTTACAAAATAAAAGACTATTGCAGAGATGCGATGTCACATCCATGTAGATGACGTCAATAAAAGTGAGCTATTAACTTATTGACTCCCAGTTTTGTTTCAGAAGTGCAGTGGTGTGTTTTTCATGGCTTTAATCCTCGCAGTGGAGAGGAACAACATCACACATGATACCAAACACAATCTCCTTCTTTGTGATTAACGGCGGATGGCACAAACTCAAGAGATTCCCCGAGTCGAAAGTCGCGGGTAAACCGTTCCGCTGCTGTTTTGCGAAGCTGATGCTTCCAGCGAGAAGCAGGAGTCGGTCATTATTTCTACCAGGATGGAACGATTGATGGAGTAATCAGTCATTAAAAGCTCTAAACACGTGACATTTCGAGCGGATTTTAACTTAAACAAAGAGGCTAGATACTTTAGAGGAGGAAATAAACAAAGGTATTGTTCTAATAAGATAAGGAAATGATGTAATCTTACCTCTTTGGATAAGCGAGTGAATACATCCCCTCCCCTGAGAAAGTCCAGAATTAAATACAGTTTCCCTTCTGTTTGAAAGGCTGAAAGTAAAGAAACAGGAGGACAGCAACAGTTGAACAGAGATGTTCCAGAACCATATTCCATAACTCAAGGACAGCAGTAGCTCAGAGGGTTGAGCAGGTTGTTCAGTTGCAGGTTTGATCCCAGCTCCGACCACAGAATGCTGCTGTTGTGTCCTTGGGCAAGACACTGAACCCGACGAGCCTGCTGGTGGTGCTCGGCAGCCTTGCCTCTGCCAGGGCAGCTGTGGCTACATCGTAGCTCATCCCAACCAGCGTGTGAATGGGCAAATGACTGATAGTGTTGTGAAGCGCCATTTACCTGCTTCCTGGTAAACAAAATATGCTGATAATGGTTTCACTCACCGTAGTGCAATTTCACTATGAAGGGATGATTAACTTCCACTAAAATGTCTCGTTCCATCTTGGTCCGAACTCTGTCCCTGACTGGAGAGAGGGAAAGGAGCAGGAAGGATTAGAAACTCAAGAAAGTGGAGAAAACACTTAAAAATCTTGGTTTCATGCTGACGTACACGCCAAACGACCTCACGTTACCTTTCAAAGATGCTTTTTTTAATACTTTCATTGCATATAACTGACCAGCATCTGGACCCAGGATCTTCCTGACGAGAAACACCTGAGTGAACGAGACAAACATGTTTAGGACAGAAAAATCACCCGTTGTGTTTTTCTGATTCTCCTCACCTTGCCGAACGAGCCCTGACCGAGGACTTTGAGTAGCTCAAACTGAGACGGATCGGCTTTCTCACAGCCTTCTTTCACATGGTGGGTGATAGGAATCTCTTTATACGTCCCCTCGTCCTTCAACCGTGATATCGACACAAAATGAACACACAAAAGTGTCGGTTGTGCCATGTGCACCAGGAAAAACAACAAAACGCACAAGTGCAGCTTTACTTACACAGTTTGAAAAGGACTCTCCCTCCTCCATGGGCTCGTCCATGATCTGATGTCCATTGACCTGCAGCAAAACAAAGAAAAAAAACTATTTTGTGATCAGGCTTCAACAATAAACACTCTCCCAAAGCTTATTCATGCTTGTTTTTCGCTGAGCAGGACGATGACTGCAGCTGCTGCACGCCCACATGCACGATGGAGGATTCAACAGATGAAATCAATGAGTCACATGCAACATGACTGGCTTTCACTTTTCCAACTGAGGATTACATTTGTTGTTATTAGACATTATGGAGTCCATACTTTAATCTTGTCCAGCTCTCCTCATGCACGTCCCCTCTCAGTATTAGCATTCTAGCTTAATCCCCAGCCGGTGCAGAAACAATCTCTCTGCTTACAGAATTCTGCCTCTTTGGGACCAAATGATGGTAGAAAAATGTGTTATTATAACAATGATCACATGCAAGTCTGTTTTTATTATTTATTAAACATATTTAAAAAATGAGTTTTAAGTAAAACTGTAAAAAATGCTACAATAATTATCAGTATGAACCAAAATATGATCCAAATCTGAGCGCTTCACTTTTTTGTGCCGAAGCTCAGCCTGCATCATGTATTCAGTCCGGTGTGTTTGTGTGTGTTGAAATCCATCAAGGCTCTGAAGAGAGAGAATGAGTCATAGGCAGCACTACGCAAGCCCACTCAGTGGGTGGAGCCACCAACATACACTTGCTTGCATCCACAGAAGAGAGGTCAACTCTCCAGCACCTTACCGCTGCACGATAACATCACACACACTCATATCTGTAAACATCCCAAAGCCCAATAAGACGGAGTACACATACAAAAGGAAAAACCTTCACGCATCAGTGGGAATCGTACCGTCTCAGGGCTGACCAGAGCCAGGGCAAACTAGTGTCAGAATTCACACATACATTTTCACTCCCACCCTTTGCTGTGGCTCATCACAGCTTGCAACTGAGCAGCCTACACTCACAGTGCACCCAGGCAAGTCTTTTTTCAGCCTTCTCAAAACATGTCTACGACAGTCATGCATGGAGGAATCCGACATGAGACTGTATGGACCAAACATGCCTGCCGATGCCGAAACTGATTCAAAGTAGATCTGAACACAAGCGTAACCAATGATGGGGTTAGGAAGGTTAAAATGAAGAGTCTTGCAAAAATTAACATGCAGAAAATGGCAAGACATGGGAAACCTTAAAAAAAAGTTATATGTCAGCATCTGTCCAGTATTTTTAGAGAAATATGTAAACACTTATGTTTGTGAATTTTCAGCACAGAAACAGGATATAGGTTACGCTTAGAATGATTGCTAAAAGCATAAAGTGGCTTTGAACCACTAAGACCATGAAAACAAGAAAGTTTTGACCAGGTGCAGAAGGTTTGTTTTAAGTCTCAAAGATGAGGAACAAGTTTAAGATGTGACGCTGGCTCAGCTACACATGGGAAAAACACCTTTTATCTAAAGCACGTCTCCACAAAGTCCTTCCAAGATTGTTACAAGACTTTGTTTTTAACTTTGAGGAACAGAACTGAATTCCCACCCAAACCTGCCAGAAAAAATAAATAAAAGCTGTTCCACGAGGCTTTGTTATTGAGTGTTTAATACGAATTACACCAGTATGAGTCAACCGTTTAGGCCATAACATGTTAATCCATTCCAGGATGATTAAAGGTATGTTGAGTCAAGCTAGTTACTAATTAGTTATGGACAGCATCACTAATTTTAAAGTGCAGCTGCGGTCAGTTGTCTCGTGAACAAATTTAGCATAAGTGTAACTTTAAACACACACACACACACACACACGCACACACACTAGCGGCTTAGCTGTTTTTCCACATCTACCTTTAAGCCTTTCACTGGTTATTGTATTATCAATGTAGTGGATGTTTAATCAAAACTTGTCTCCCAAGTTTCGATCCTGCAACCAGGCAGCTAGCAAGCTAACGCATGCTAATGCTACGTGCTATGAAGTAAACTCCTCCTGGGCAACGCAAATAACAACAAAAGCGGAAATAAGCTAAATTGTCAATAAATAAGTGTCCAGCTCGTGTGTGGAATAAAACCCGGCGGTAACACTTCCAACACTCTGTTGCGAAATTAATAAAAAGTGGCATTAAACTAAAATAAACACAAAACCAGCTGTTAGCCGATGCTAGCGTGTTAGCATGCATCAACAGTGCGCTGCGGGTCGTGACGCGGAATTAAGCCTCGCAGCAAACTTAACGGGACGTCAGAACGCAAAACATAACCAGGGCTATATGATCCGTAAGCAAAGAAAGCATTTATCAACTCACCTCACTGCTAACGCTGTTAACCTCCATCTTGTGCCAAGATTCCGCTCTAAAGTCTCTAAAGTCTAAGACATCGTAGTCCACCTAGACCCCGCTCCACGTTGCATGTCCGTCTCCCTCTCTGCGTCTCTCTCCGTGGAAGTCCGGCTGTTTTGCTCTGACGCTCAGGTACTGACCGTTACCGGGAAGGGACGCGAGGAGGTCGGTGCGGGGAAACTGTTGATGTCACTGACTGGAACATATGCTCAACGAGAACACTGCTGCCCTGCCATTGATACGAATATGGCGGCTACTGTGGTACCTGACCGTCGGTGAATGAGTTTTATTGACGTATTTATGACGCAGCCCAGTTAAGGATTTCCCCCTTCCAAACCAACCAAAGCAGCGGATCTGCAGACAGAGGAAGGCGCGTGGACGTGCTGGCATGACGAGGGGCGACGAGCACGCTGTGAATGACACACTCGCATCCGGTGGATGGACCGTTTATCTGCGACGGAAATAGTAACTATCACAATATGAGAGGCGATGACTTCTAGAAGTTTACCCAATTTCAAACTTCAAACTCCAGTTGTGTCCATGTTGTTGTTTTTTTGTGAAGAGAAAGTTAATATCTGATTGATCTTAGAACAACCTTGGTTTGGAGAAACAGATTAGGTCATACATACATACATACATACATACATACATCATACATACATACATACATACATACATACATACATAGATACATACATATATATATGGCCCCAGTAGAGGACTTTTGCTCAAAGGTTTCGTGGCACCAGCAGCTGCAAGCGGTCCATCCCTCCTCCCGGTGCCTGCCAGCGCCAATACAGCATATCTCCATGCAGCTCCAAGCTGCCGAACTGTGAGTGCAGGTTCTCTAATTCAGCCCCACGTGAGGTTACGGCGGGCCACTCTGGTCTCCGGGCGTCCCGAACCCAGGTCCTCACCTCTGCCAGAGTTGGATCAGCCTCCTGCTGATCTTTTAGTTCCTCCATGGAGAACAACTCCCTCTCCTGTTCCTCGGTAGCTTCCACCGCTGCAGCCGACAGTTCTTGGTGCTCCTCCCTCGCTGCTGCTGGAACAGGCTCTGGTTCTTGCTCTTCCTGGCGGAGACACTCAGTCACTAAACATGGGCGCCTGGACAACGCGTCAGCATTCGCATGCTGGCGACCGGTGCGGTGCTGGATCTCAAAGTCATACTCCTGCAGAATCTCCAGCCACCTAGCCACCTGTCCCTCCAGCTGTTTAAAGTTCAATAGCCAGGTGAGGCTAGCATGATCAGTCCGAAGCTTGAACTTGGTACCTAGCAGGTACGGCCGGAAGTGTCTCACAGCCAAAACCACCGCTTGCAGCTCCCGCCTGGTGACGCAGTAGTTCCTCTCTCTCCGATTGAGACTGCGGCTATAATAAGACACAACTCTTTCTCCATCTTCACCTTTTTGGGAGAGCACGGCTCCCACTCCCACATTGCTAGTATCTCTATCTACAACAAACGGTTGGGCGGGGTCCGGATACGTCAGAACCGGCGCATCAACCAACGCCGTCTGGAGCTGGTGGAAAGCTGCAGTGCACTCCTCACTCCATTCGAACCGCCTGCCCTTCTTGACTAACCGATGCAGGGGGCTAGCCACAGTAGCAAATCCTTTCACAAAGCGGCGGTCGTAGGAGGCCAAACCCAGGAAGCTCAGCAGCTCCGAGACACTTCTTGGCACAGGCCATTCCTTCACAGCAACAACCTTAGCAGGGTCTGTTGTTACTCCCTGCTCACTGACGACATGGCCGAGGAAATGGGTCTGGCGAGTGAGCAGCATGCACTTAGCAGGATTTAACCGCAGCCCAGCCTTGCAAATGGTGACAAAAACCTCCCTCAGGTTGCAAACAGCGTGCTCAAAGTCTTTAGCATGCACGGGCGAGTCATCCAGATAAACCACACAGCGGTTGCGAGGAATCTTCTGCAGAACTCGTTCCGTCAGTCTTTCAAAAGTAGCCGGGGCGTTGTATAACCCAAACGGCATCACTCGAAACTGCCACAGTCCCTGTCCAATCGTGAACGCCGTTTTGGGTTTAGCCTCCGGCGCCAGCTCCACCTGCCAATATCCACTGCGTAGATCCAAGGAACTGAACCAGCACCATCCAGCTACATGATCTAATGCGTCGTCAGTGCGGGGCAGGGGTATGAGTCTTTGCGCGTCGAAGCATTAAGCCTCTGGTAATCCACCCAGGGACGCCGTCCACCCCCCTTCTTCACCATGATAACGGTCGCAGCCCAGGAGCTCTCTGATGGCTCAATGACCCCGTTAGCGGCCATGTCTCTGATTAATTCTTCTTCTGCTCGGCGTTTGGCTAATGGCAGGCGATGAAGCCGTACAGGAGCGGCGTCTCCTGTGTCGATGCAGTGTTGGACCAAGCTAGTCAGGGTGCAATCCTCTTCTCAAGCAGCAAAGATGTCTCCAAACTCTCGCAGTAATTGGCCCAACTGCTCTCGTTGCTCTGAGCTGAGGCATTCCCTGCTGCATTATTCCAATGCCTCCATGGCAAGCATGGTCTCAGGTGACGGGGCCACAGTAGTAGGAACCGGCTTCAGTCCAACCTCCAGGCTTCCGTAGTCGTCTTCGAGCGACTGGGCGACTCTGGCTCCTCGTCGCTTCTCATGAGGGTCCCTCCCCTCCTGGAGAGGAATCCTCTCGGTATCCAGGCACAAAGCTGTTCCTCGGACATCAACACATGCGCTCCAGCGTGTTAATAAATCCAGCCCGATGATGCAATCATCTCGAATGGCAGCGATCCAGAACTCCTGCTCAGCTCGATGAGTTCCGACCACCACCGATAACAGTCCCTTTCCCGTCATTGTAGTTTTTCACCAGTCACGGTCAGCAGTGCGGTTTCGGTGGGACTCCAGCATACCGGGAGGGAACCCTCAGTCTCTGGCAGGAATCCCTTCCGGATCAGAGAGATGGTGGACCCCGTATCCACCAAGGCTCGGCATCGTTGTCCTCCGACAACACAGTCCAAATATAGCCCATGAAGTGGCCTGCAGTGGCTGACGGATGGCAGGTTAACTCCAAGGGGTGACGTTGCGCAAGGTGGGAGTCCCCTTACTGTCCCACCCCGCTGGCGTTTCCCGCAGCTTGCGGCCTCCGCGGCCCGGACCTGGGCCGAGGACTTGGGGCTGAGCAGTCTCTGGCTAGATGTCCCAGTTCCCCACAGCGGTAGCAGAGGCCGGTGGCTGGTCTCTGTCTTGGGGTCTGCTCGGGCCGGGCCTGGTTGACTTCTCTCCTCTCCTCCAGCGCCTCCTCTTGTTCAGCCGCTCTCGCCAGCGGCGATCGCCCACACTGTCCAACAGGTATCACCTCCTCTGCTTGTTCAGCTCTCCGAAGCGCTTCAGCCAAGGTGATGGGGAAGGACAATCTGACGTGTTGACGTAATGATTCTGGTGTTAGCCCTCGTAGGAATGCGTGCAGGCTTAACTCCTCTCTGGCGGCAGCCGGGAAATCAGGATAGCCCCACCGAGCATACAGCTGTAGATCAGCCGCAAAAGCTCCCAAGCATTCTCCGTGTCCGCGTCGTCTGCCGCTCATTTGTTCTCGGCTTTGCTCTCCTGAGGCTTGCTTCCCAAAGTGTCTGTTCAGTGCAGCTGTGATAGCTTGCCAATCGTGTCGCTCTTCCAATGCTAGGTCCACCAGGACCTGAAGTGTTCCTCCTTCCAAGGCCAGCGCCACCTGAACCGCTGTCTCCTGTTGGCTCCATCCTTCATGTAAAGCCGCCAGTTCTACTTGAGCGAGGAAGGGTGCAAGGGGTGTGGCGCAGCTGAATATTGGGAGTTTTACCGGTGTTCGATTGCCGCCGTCTCTCAGCGCCTTTGGTGCCGGGATTGTGGGCGCATCCGCTGAGCGCATCTCTCACAGGTGCCAAGCTAACGCCGATCACTGGTTCCATCCAGCTGGCGCGGTGTCCTCGCACTAGCGCCCAGCCGTAGTTGCTCTTCCAGCTTGCTGTTCTCTCTGTCAAGTCACTCGATCTCCTCGGCGAGTTGCTGCATCTTTTCTGTCTTTTTTGACAGCGCTAATCCCACTTCTGACACCAATGTAGCAGTCTGCGCCGCCCTCTAGCGGGGTGTGTGTGAAGCAGCAAACAAGAGTCGACAGGTAGCAGACATAGAACACTTCTAATAGCTGGATGGCTCCCCTTTTCATCCCCCCACACATACATTTAACTCACGGTGCCAACAGGCACTGGATAAGGAACAACACAGCATGAACTCTGAACTGAAACAAACAACACTAACATAACCCTGAACAAAATAACCCCCAAAACACCACAAGCGGAATAAACAAACCCAATTTACCCTCCCCCCAGAGTGCAATGCGGCCTTGCCGGCCTATCAGTGGCAGGGCCGCCACAATATATATGTATATATGAACTAATCTAGGTGAACTACATTGTACCAAATCTATCTGAACACCTCCCGGTGGAGGGTAACTCTGAAGTGCCTTTTTTCCCCCTCCACCTCATGTAACCCTCTGATCTCTATTAAGGTAGCGCGACTCGGGTTGCAAATGACCACAGTCACCAATTTTTGTCATGTGTCTTGCCCATGTATGTCTGATCTCTGAATTGTGTGTACTGAAACCCTCTGGGATTAATAAAGTATTGATTGATTGATATGTATGAACTATTCTAGGTGAACTACCTTGTATGTGTGTGTGTGTGTGTGTGTATTTATATACACATATATGTGTGTGTGTGTGAATATATGAATATGAATATGAACTAATCTATGTTTCTCCTAACCAAGGTTGTTCAAAGATCAATCAGATCTGAACAACCCATTGAGAACGATTCCTACAACCAGCATCACTGAAACCAATGAACTGATATACACTTCAGCAGCAGTGATCCTTGAAGCTTGGCTATAAGTGCAAGAGCAACCATGAGAAACAGTGCCCACCAAGGAAGAGATGGTTGGAGGCCAAAATCAAGGCAGCACGGAAAGAAGTGAGCCAAATGTCAGAGCTCCAGAAAGGTACAATGAGAAAGCCAGGACCCAAGAGCTACAGACAGAAACCCATACCTGAAGTATTGGAAACTGCCAAACAAAGGCTCCAAGCCTTGGCCAGCCGCCTAAAGAGATACACGAGAGGGAAAAAGTCACAGGCATGAAAAATTGGACAGCACCAGGACCTGACATGATCCACGTCTACTGGCTCAAGAAGCTCACTGCACTCTATGAGCGCCTGGCAGCACAAATGAACCAGCTGCTAAAGGATGGGACCCTGAATGGCTAACTGAAGGGCACACAATCCTCATCATGAAGGACCCTTCCAAGGGTACAGTCCCATCCAACTATCAGCCAATAACCTGTCTGTCCACAACATGGATGCTCATGTCAGGTATCATAGCGACTAAGATAAGTGGGCACATGGATCAATACATGAGCACAGAACAGAAGGGCATCGGCAGAGATACCAGAGGAGCCAAACACCAACTGCTGGTCGACCGAACAATCACCCAAGACCGCAAAGCTCGACACACCAACCTGTGTACGGCTTGGGTTGACTCAATGCCGCACTCATGGATCATTGAATTCTTGGAGCTGTACAACATCAACATTTAATTACTATAAAACAAAATCCCCATGCTGAGTTAGAAGTTGTTTAACGACACTTTATAAATGGACCATGTTGTGACTAGTACTGCTTACATCTGGCCTGGTCTGATGCATGGGCGGGGCAAAAAACACGCGGAAAGGTCTGTGGTGCCTCTCTTAAATTAAACTAAGGTGGCCGTGAGCAGAGTTGCTTTTGCAGACTCCGATGTTGCATCCAGACTGCTGTTTGTCCTCTCACAGGGCAGCTCAAGCCTCGACAACGCTGTGTGTGTGCTCCTCACAGCACATCTCAGTGAGAGAGACAGACGGCCTCAGTCAGAGGAGGTGTTGGCTGCTTTCACATCAGGGCCGTTTACTCCACAGTATCCAGAATGATAATGAATCGTGCATGCAGGAAGCCTCTGCTGGCTGATCCTAACCACCAATCGGAGGCTTCCCCTAATGGTAGGCGTCAATAGGGAGGCTAGGTCTATTTCCGCATCATGGCTCCCCGGAAGAATGTAAAAACGTATGCAAGTCAACGCGGCTAAGAACGCTAGTTTCTAATCCGCTTTGCCTGGATCGCACATACATAGTACTGCCTTTTAAATGAAAAGTGATGGGTGTTTATGACCACGCCAGTCACGTACTTTGAGATTTATTAGCTTGTAAAAGTTCGTAAATAGCATGACTACAAACTAGAAATCGGCACGTCGCGCATGTGACGTTACCACATAATCTCCTCTCCCCAAAAGTAGCTGCTCCTTACCACATGACCATATATATGGCGGTTCTTCCCTCCCGTGGGAAGTTTGCTGAACTTACTGTACATCCCTTTTCCCTCAGTTTTCTCCGTGTCTGGTTCGATGGCATCACTTCTGTGAAACGCATTTGTAGTCTTGGGACTTATTTTCACACAAAACCTAAAATTACATTTTGCCCCGTTTGAAAACAAGCACGTTCTTGGTGTCAAAATGCTTCTTTAAAATTCACGGACATCATATGTGAAATCCGTGGCACAAAACAAGCAGAATTAGAAAATAGCATTATTAGTCCCGTTGACTTGTGTTCATTTTTTCGTTCTTCCAGGGACCCGTGATGCGGAAGTAGGTGGGCGTGGCTTAGGCTCCCTATTTGAGTCGGCCAGTCAGTTGGCAGTGGGTGTGTTGGGACAGTTCAGCCCGAAGCAGACCGCCTTTGGAAGAGAGCTGAAAAAAACGACAGGTTGAGCACAAAAAGAAAACAGGCTTAGAGCCGGTCCTGATGTGAAAGCGGCTTAATTAGCTCACACCTTTAATCACAAATCATCTCTGTTTCTCCCAACTAAGGGCATTCATTGAGCTATCTACAACTTGTAAGAAACAAATACATTTTCTTTGAACCCAACTCCATAAGATGTGAACTATGACTTTCAGTGTCTAAGTTGAATGTTCTGAGGCGACTGCACCATCAGCTTGCCATCTCTAATCCAAGCGGAAATAAGAAGCTTAAGGCTCATCCACTTTCTCTTTAGCTCCTCACCCACAAGCACGGCATTTGCAGGGTGACGCTCTAGAGATCCAGCACCACACGTTTAAACTCGATCATTTCTTTGTCACAAGTACACCAATAAGAGGCATGTTTAGGCACAGAATTGGGCTTATTGTGGACTCACAACTGGATGTAATCTACAGTGTGGATATCAATCCCTCTGTTCAATCACACAAGAAACAAACAAAAGCTGTTAAGTTAGAGGTCATTTATTGTTCTCTCTGGACTGTTTCCAGAGCAAGGCGCATGATATGCAATAAAAAAGGCATTAGTCAGCCCAACAGTCATAGTGAAGCATCGATCCACAGGCACTGTGCATGAGTGTAGCTGTCAGAGCGTACGGTCTGTTTTGAGTGGAGTGTGAGAACATCTGTATCAGTGTGCTGATGTAGTCACTTTTGTTCTTCCACCGCTTCCTGCAGGAGCTCCTCTGATGCAGAGGGCTTAGTAACCTCAGCTGCTGCGTGGTCTTTGTTTACAGCGGCCAGCAGGAAGTCTTCCACAGTTTGGCCCTGTGGTAGATGTAAGTCGCTCGAGCCATCCGTGAAGGGGTCGCGGTTGGGCGTCGCGTCCCAGTCCTGGTCTGAAGGCTGAGGTAGACTGGCTAACAGTTCCTGAACACAATACACACACCGAGTTAGAAATGTACCATTACAGCGTACTGTTAGCAAGGGCTGAACGATCTATCGATTTCTGAACAAAACCGCGATATCAGACAGCACTATTGCGTTTTTGTAAAAGCTTTTTTTGTCCTTCAGCACTCCTGATTCGCTACTTCCTGCAATAGCAGAAAGACATTTACTGTAATAACACTTTGCAGACTTGCAAATGCAAATTCTCTTCTTTCAAAAATTGTTAGAATAAATTTGAAGGCACAAACCGCAAAGTTACGGTAAATCCAGGCGCCCTGCCTCGGTAAAACAATGCAGGGGAAACTGCACATGTTTCAGTTAATAAATACATTTGAAAGCAATTCTTAAATCAGAAATCTGGAGTTTTTTGGTCATAGGGCTCCGTCTAGTTAAGAGCCCCTCTCTATACCACCGTGATTACGGCTGGAAGCAACATGGCTAAAACAGGGTATGTGCAGGTTTAAAGAAGCCACATTTAAGACTTTTTAAGACCTTTTTTAAGACCACTTTGACCAAATTTACGCTATTTTTATCAATTAAATTTAAGCTATAATTTCCAGCTATTGCCTGGAACCGGTGCTAACCACGTCGTGAACGTGGGATTTGCCATCCAGTTACCATTAAACTTGCACTTCCCCATGGCGCAAGCTCCCACTAGCTTAACCAGCTAATGTGCTCATCTAAAAACAGCCCCCTTTCACAAGCAGCTGAATGTGTACGGTTCCGCTTACGGCAACATCGTACACAAAAAATGCTGAACACTAACTAGAAATTCACGAAAATTTCATAGAAATAAAAGAATCTTGTTTATTGGGTCTTTGGTCATTTAAGACCTTTGGAAACTGTATTTAAGGATTATTTGTCATTTTTAAGGCCTTAAATCTGGAAAAGCCAATTTAAGACTTTTTAAGGACCTGCGGATATCCTGTAAACGAACTGAAATGCATCGTTTTAAAATTACTATTCTAATGTTGTTGTTTATTCATATACACATATTTAAAAAACTTACTAGCTGCAAGAAATTTCGCCAACCCTGCGTCAGTCTAGGTACTTCCTCAGACGTTTGCGTATGCTCTGTGACTGACATCTGTACATAAGCGAATGTCTAACGCTATTGGCTAATGCTGAGCAGCGCTCAATTCAAACTGCGTGGTGCTCTCCGGGACGAGGGGGCGGGGCTTAGACAAAATCGGATGTCTTGCCTACATTATATCACACTACAGGGTAAGACTATCACTTTTACGGATGTCTAAAATGTCATACATAATTCCAGGAAATGAAAAAAAAAAAAAACCAGATTGCTCCTTTAACCATTTTCCTCCGTGCGTTACTAGAGTAACAGCTGTTCATTATTTAATGGTATGATGTCATTTCCTGGCATGTTTTTAAATGTTACTCTACATTGTGAACACACACACACACACACACACACACACACACACACACACACACACACACACACACACACACACACACCATTCGGTCCTTCCCTGAAACCGTTCAGCGCTACTGTTAGCTAACCAAACGGACCCGTTTGCCTTGTAAACACAACTCCGAGGGCACCTGTTGTCTCTCCAGGTCGTTGTCCCTCACAGCACTGAGCAGGCTCTTCGTGAAGTTTGCGAGCTCCTGGTATTTCTGTTTTTGGTTCTCTAGCTCGTTCTCTAAGAACTGCACCTCCTCGTGCTGAAACAGAATGATCTGATGTGAGTCCAGAGCCCGGGGGTGATGGGCTTTTGGTCATTTTTACACACACAGCAAGCTCGGTGTTTGATCAATTGGTGCGTTTCTACCTTGAATTCCAGCAGGTTCTGCATGTGCTCCAGGTCTGAAGCCACCAAGTTGCCGTCGTCTTCATCAGCTTCTTCATCCTCGTCAACTATTTCAATCTTCTGTCCAAAAAAAAAACACAAATCATAAAATCAATTCCTCCCATACGAAAATAAGGAAAGCCGTTGGAAGTGATGCAGGAGTAAACTAATGAGCCGATGAGCTAATTTATTGCTTCAAGTGACTGCGGGGCTGATTATTAATCCAACTGATTGTTCTCTTCTAAAGTGCTTGTTAATTGAGGTTCCACGATGATTTAAAAAGGCATTAACATACCACATTATCGGCCAGTGGAGCGGCGGAGGGCACATACGCTTCATCATCTCCATCTCTGTGTTGCGAGTCCACGGTCCCATCTAGATTTGAGGACAGTGTGAATGTTTTCCTGCACAGTCTGTACAGAACAGCAAGTTCACGTGTGATGTCACAGCCGCCTCACCCTCAGACATGCACATGGACCCTCCGTCGTTCAAGTCATCCGAGAGTTCAGGCGTTCTGAGCGGTTCCCTGTCGGGGCTGAGGGCCACTGGGGACTGGTTACCAGGAGACGGGCTTGTGAATACAGCAGGGCCGCCTTTGGGAGGAGGGATTTCAATACCCATCAGACGGTACTTCCTCCGTCTGTTGCTGATCCAGGTCTGAGAAATCAGAAAAACACAAAGACAACCGTGTAAGAGAGAGTTCTGGTTTCTACCAAAGTTCCTTGTTAGATAATGATCTGGGCTCTCATTTATCAAACATGGCGTAGAATCCTTACTAAAACCGTACTTAAGCTCAGCAAAAACAATGTACTTACACCAAGCAGGTGTGTGATCTATCAAACGTGGAGTACGCACAGCTGCACGCAATCTCCGCTTCATAAATCAGAAACTATCTAGAAAGGTTCTCAGCTGCATTTTAGTCACATCCCGCCCTCACCATGCCCACTTACTGCCATAAATAGTCAATACAAAGTGCCTTGTGGATCTCATGCATTAACAGTGGGGCAAAAAAGTATTTAGTCAGCCACCGATTGTGCAAGTTCTCCCACTTAAAATGATGACAGAGGTCAGTAATTTACATCATAGGTACACTTCAACTGTGAGAGACAACGTGAAAAAAAAAATCCATGAATTCACATGGCAGGATTTTTAAAGAATGTATTTGTAAATCAGGGTGGAAAATAAGTATTTGGTCAATAACAAAAATTCAACTCAATACTTTGTAACATAACCTTTGTTGGCAATAACAGAGGTCAAACGATTACTATAGGTCTTTACCAGGTTTGCACACACAGTAGCTAGTATTTTGGCCCATTCCTCCATGCAGATATTCTCGAGAGCAGTGATGTTTTGGAGCTGTCGCCGAGCAACACGGACTTTCAACTCCCTCCACAGATTTTCTATGGGGTTGAGGTCTGGAGACTGGCTAGGCCACTCCAGGACTTTCAAATGCTTCTTACGGAGCCACTCCTTTGTTGCCCAGGCGGTGTGTTTGGGATCATTGTCGTGTTGGAAGACCCAGCCACGTTTCATCTTCAAAGCTCTCACTGATGGAAGGAGGTTTTGGCTCAGAATCTCACGATACATGGCCCCATTCATTCTGTCCTTAACACGGATCAGTCGTCCTGTCCCCTTAGCAGAAAAACAGCCCCAAAGCATGATGTTCCCACCCCCATGCTTCACAGTAGGTATGGTGTTCTTGGGATGCAACTCAGTATTCTTCTTCCTCCAAACACGACGAGTTGAGTTTATACCAAAAAGTTCTACTTTGGTTTCATCTGACCACATGACATTCTCCCAGTCCTCTGCTGTATCATCCATGTGCTCTCTGGCAAACTTCAGACGGGCCTGGACATGCACTGGCTTCAGCAGCGGAACACGTCTGGCACTGCAGGATTTGATTCCCTGCCGTTGTAGTGTGTTACTGATGGTGACCTTTGTTACTGTGGTCCCAGCTCTCTGCAGGTCATTCACCAGGTCCCCCCGTGTGGTTCTGGGATTCTTGCTCACCGTTCTCAAGATCATTTTGATCCCACGGGATGAGATCTTGTGTGGAGCCCCAGATCGAGGGAGATTATCAGTGGTCTTGTATGTCTTCCATTTTCTGATAATTGCTCCCACAGTTGATTTTTTCACACCAAGCTGCTTGCCTATTGTAGATTCACTCTTCCCAGTCTGGTGCAGGTCTACAATTCTTTTCCTGGTGTCCTTCGAAAGCTCTTTGGTCTTGGCCATAGTGGAGTTGGGAGTCTGACTGTTTGAGGCTGTGGACAGGTGTCTTTTATACAGATAATGAGTTCAAACAGGTGCCATTAATACAGGTAACGAGTGGAGGACAGAAAAGCTTCTTAAAGAAGACGTTACAGGTCTGTGAGAGCCAGAGATTTTCCTTTTTTGAAGTGACCAAATACTTATTTTCCACCCTGATTTACAAATAAATTCTTTAAAAATCCTGCCATGTGAATTCATGGATTTTTTTTTCACATTCTGTCTCTCACAGTTGAAGTGTACCTATGATGTAAATTACTGACCTCTGTCGTCATTTTAAGTGGGAAAACTTGCACAATCAGTGGCTGACTAAATACTTTTTTGCCCCACTGTATATAAGCCGGCTGTTGCAGCGCTCCGCCAATGACATGGCGACCGTAGATCAAGGCAGATCAAGGAAGGACTATTTCACAGAAGCAGAAGTTGAGGTACCTGTGGGTGAGGTGGAGGAAATGAAAGGAAGTGCTTTTGCAAAACAAATAAGAGAAAATCCACGGAGTGGCACAACGTTGCTGAAGCCGTCAATGCTGTGAATTCTTCAGAGAGATCTGTGGTGGATATAAGAAAAAGGTCCCACTGGGATTCGATCCCCAGACTCCCAGGTGAAAGTCACGCGTGCTACCCAGTCACCCAAACAGAGATCTCCCCTGTTCCAGTAGCCAGGGCGCATCATCAATCGGGTCACAGTGACAGAACACACACACTGTCGCATTCTGTCTCAATCTGTCCCCCTGCTGATATTCTGCATTCCGTATTCTGCGCTTCAGGCTGTGTGTGTGTGTGTGTGTGTGTGTGTGTGTGTGTGTGAGTGTGCGCGCATGTGTGTGTGTGTGTGTGTGTGTGTGTGTGTGAGTGAGTGTGCGCGCATGTGTGTGTGTGTGCACGCATATGTGTGTTTGTGTGTATGTGTGTGTGTGCGCTCGCATGTGTGTGTGTGAGTGTATGCGCGTGTGTGTACGCGCACGCGTGTGTGTGTGCGCATGTGTGTGCGTGTGCGGGGTCTTGTTCTGTGTGAAAACGAAGCGGTACAAGTGATAATGCTGCAGGATTTCATGATTGTATCTTCTCAGCAGCAGCGCTGCAGGTGCTCTCCATGTCCAGCATGTGCATAAGCCAGGTCCTCAGTCAGCTTAAAGTTGCGCACATTTTTCCGCTACGTTTTCTTTCATAAATCCCAATTTTCGTGGAAAGTTGCTTACGCAGTTTTCCGACCCCGTTTTGTGCGTAAGCAAGCTTGATGAGGCCCGAGATCTGTCTACAGCGGATGGCTTGTTATACTGTAAACTATTCTAGATTATGAGTGAGAAGGGAGGCAGTCGTGTGTGTGTGTGTGTGTGTGTGTGTGTGTGTGTGTGTGTGTGTGGTGGACTATACCGAGTCTACTGCAGCTCTGACATAAATCTGCATGACTTTTAAACAACTTTGTGTAAACATGTTAGAAAACGTCTGTGACCAAGAAAAGTTGTTCTTTCCAGTTTTCTCTAGGTTCTCCAGCATCCCTCTAAGACTTGAGGCTATCTCCAGACTGCCAGTCCACTCTGGCAGCCTGGAGACCAAAATAAGGGAAAAATAAAAGAGAACGCTTTTCAAACTGAACAAAATGCGATTAGAAATGGGTCTCTGATCTGATTTTGTCCAGCCAAACAAAGTCTATTGAGGCTTTAGGAGAGCCTCTAAGGAAGAAACATGCGTCGTGAATTGAGAAACATTGTTACGGACCTCCAGGCCGGCCGTTACCATAGCAACAAATGCCTTGGTGCCATCTATGTGTACAGGTCACTGCAAAAACCCTACTTCTTCTCCGAGTCTTTACCTTGACTATTTCAGTGTCTACGCTGAGTTGGTTAGCTGCAGCGGTGATCTTCTCTTTGCACACGGAGCCCAGGCTAGTCATGCCTCGGTCCCAGTAGCGCTTCAGCTGGACCAGATCCCCATCACTGAACTGGGTCCTGTCCTGCAGCTGGAAACAGAAAACCTCTGTTTGAAACAGACTTAAAGGTGTAGATTAATCATCGTATCAATACATTTGCAGTGGGCTCTAGTAGGTATGAATGCCTTGTAGGCAGAACTCGGGGTGCAAAAGCCCACAAAGCCCTGGCCCAGCAGGACCAAGGCTGCAGCGTCAGAGCTGCGCTTCAAACGGGAGGATTTGGAGTCTTATTTCCTGATATTTAGACATTTAGCCTCAGATTGGATAAAAGCAACACAACTCTTCCTTTAATTCTGTTTGCTCGGGGACGTGAATGTTTTCTCTCCACAAACAAGCCGGGAGGAGCTTCAGCCGTGTGTTTCAGTTGCTAATGCTAGCGGTTAGCTTCTGTTGAAAGAGACGTTCTCTGCTGATTCTAGACGGTAAAACAACAACAGCCTTTCCTGTCGTGAGTCAATGTGGGTCAGTCCAATTCAACGTGACATTGAGTGGTCAGGCTACCACAAAGGAATGCAGGAGACAGGTGTAGGAGACCATTTTCATGTTCAGCCTGCGTTAAAAGCTCAGAGGAACCAATTATAATCAGAAATCATCATTAAAAAAATCATGTTTTTTTCGGTCAATAAGTGCCAGGACGCACCTGAACCCAGCTCTTAATACTCACGTAATGTGGCCAAGTGGTAACGAAAACACACACTTCAGAGTGCAAAAGACAAAAAGAATGAATGTTCTCATCCTCAAAAAATGTTTAGGATGTTATCAGACGGTTTCCTGGGACGGGGACTTTGACGATCTTAGTTCCACACAGAAATCGTTCCAAGTGGAAAACATTCAGGGGAATCCCAAGCTTTCCCAGGAATGGATGTCCAAGTAAGTTCCTCCTGAGATCCCAATTCAAAAATGATTCCAAAAACAGACCTTAAGTGTTGTTAAGTGTTGGGATAGATTGCATTACAGGTTGTAGGTGTTAGCATAGCAAAAGGCTAGCAAAATCTGAATAAAGAACAAGATTTTTACTTCCTTAGAGCCGGGTGGACAAACTGTTGAAACGACTCCAATATTTGTTTAGTTGGTATTTGTAACCTGTCCTTTTCTGACAGAGAACATTTACTCCACTCCTCCTGCGCATCAGATGTTACCTTCTACACCGCTGGTGCCACCTGTCCTACGTGATGTCGTCCACGAGGAATTCTGTGGTTATTAAAGGCGTGAACATCAAAATCTGCAGCAAAGTGGAGCCTTTCTGGAGAATCCAGCGGCCAAAAAGAGATTTACTACTGTTCCTGCTAAAATAACTATTTCATACAGAATTGACAGAAATATAAAGGATTATAAGATGATTCTGCACGAAACGTACAAAATTATTGGGAATCTGAGCCATTTTAAGGCTGCTGGTCCTGACCAGAGGCGGTTCAGGAAGCTCTCTATGATGGCATCACTTTTAGAAAGAAACAAACTTAAAAAGGTCTGAAAAACACTGAATAGATTGAAAAGCTTTTATAATACACGACTTTGACGGATAACCTGTTGCACTTGTGGGACGAGTCTGATAAAAGGACTTACGGTTCTCTTCCTGGAGCTGCTCATAACCCAGGGGGCTGCAGACACATCAAGTGAAGTCTAAACAAACACACGGGAGTTAGTCCCCTTTTAGATCCCCGTGGGAATGCGTGGCACCACGATCAGAACCGGACCTACCTGTGAACTGGACTCCCCAGAAAGTGAGGTTTGTACTGTGAAGGAGTAGCTGCCCTGAAGTGTTGTGTTGCTGTGAAGTGTCGCGGGTCTGAATCCGGCCGTAGGAGGACTACGGCTTCCTCGGACAGCGGACGCCTCCGCCCCCATCGGGCTGACTAACACCTGCTCCCTGCGGATGTGTGTTTGAGCAGCCATGTTTGCCAGCTCTTCCTCCCTTTGCCACTCATCTGCTTCATTTCCAGTTTCCATGGCAATGGAGAGGTTCTGACCAGGGTCCGGAGGGCGAGGTGCCGGTCTGTGTGTTTCCTGGCTTCTCAGAGCAGAGGCCTGTCCAGGTCTGAGCCTGTCCCCTTCGGCCTTTTCCGACAAGCTGAAGACTTGCTGAATACGAGGCCTCTGCTCGGAGGGCGGGGCGGCGTTCTGGCTGGGGAGGGAGAGCCGAGGCTTCTGTGGAAGAGGAGGTTGGGGTTGAGGGTTGGAGTGAGGTCTGGGCTGAGGCTGAGCCTGGGATTGTGAGGAAGAAGGCCAAGGGCGGGTCTGCGCTGTACCGTACTGCCTAGTCCAGCTGTGAGGTACCGCCCCTGCTCCAGCACTCGCCACCCCCTCCCCAGGAGATAAAGTGCCCTTCCTGACAGCGGTGTCGACTAAAGGTCCTGAGACAGACATGAGGGACGGGAGAGTCTGAGAGAGGGACGCTGACTTGGACTGGCTCGGTGAGGACGTGGAAGGAGTCCTGCTCTGCAGCACCTGGTTGATCAGAGGCGAAGACGTGTGAGCCGAAAGCTCGAGGTCTGACTGAGCCGAGGGGGCTGCGGGTCTCGGTCGAGTCCGCGGGACAGAGTTCAGGGAGTAGATCCCGGTCAGTATTACATCGCTGTTATTATTGTTATTGTTGCTGCCACTGCTGAGGGAGGAAGAGGACGAAGGAGAGGAAGATGATGACGAGAAAGAAGGGAAAGATGAAGGAGGAATAAGGTGTACACGGTTCTGAATGCTTCGAGCTGCAGCTATGTCCGAGGGAAGCAGCGCTCCGGTCGCCGGGCTGTGATTGGACAGCGTGCTCCCGGCCAGCGGAGGACCGGACAGAAAGCCCCCCGGACCGCCGTGACTGTGCAGGGAATGAGACACACTTCCGTTCTGCTCAACCTTAGAGGCCAGTTTTCGTCTTTTGTTGCCAACCCATGTCTGCGGGAAGAAAAAGGCAATCAGCTCACAATCACCCATTCTTACAAAACCACAACACAACACGGCGCAGCCCACCCCCTACCCGGACCACACTGAAGTCCAGCTTGGCCTCCTGAGCACACTGCAGTATGAGCTGGAAGCAAGCCTTGCTCTGATTGGTCATCCCGTTGTCGTAGTAGCGCTCCAGAATCCTCTGCTGCTCAGCCGTGAACACCGACCGAAGATTCATCTGAGGTACGATCAGAGAGTCAAACATTCCTCATGTAAAGGTGAGAAGGACTTAGAGAAGGATCCGTCTCAAACGACAAGCTTTCGGTTTTTAGCCAAGACGTACCGATGCTGCCAGAATGTTTCATACACCTCCACACCAGCATCAATTTAGCACCATACCAATATTTTAGCAGCAATATTAAGACGACTCCGGACCCCTGGATGCACCGGAAGTGCTACATTTAGCTGTTGCTAACCCTACATAGCCATGCGATGCTAGATCGATGGAAGTAAAAACAGAAAAATACACTTTCGTCTTGGCTACATCAAACTAGCTGTTAGCTCATCACTCCTGTCAGACGTAAACACTATTTCTCCACCCAGAGGCTGTTCAGGAAGCCATCTAGAATGAGTAACAGAGCTATTGTTTTTTACACAGAAACACATTTAAAAATGCCCAAAATATCGTTATCAATAACTCACAGTCTGCAGACTACGCCTCTGTGACCACACGTCCATTCTGCTACTGGAGGGGAAAGACGAAGCCATGTAGATCACAGCACCACCTCCATTTTCCTTGATCTGCTCTCCTTTGACTGTAGTCATCCTGCTTTAGTGTGACTCGCACACTTCTGGGTGACACAGCTCAGGAGATGGAGAACAGAAGAGTCTAATACAAACACAGGAGAGAGGGGCAGGGCTTTATGACAGAAAACAGAAATACACCGTTGCACTAAACATAACTGGAATGAGATGCATGGAAACGATTCTTCTGGACACACATTTAATCCGTGTTTTCATGTTCTAAGATGCAGAAAACATATTTCAAAGGGTTCCAAAAAAACTCATTTCAAGGTTTCCCAGCATCTAATAAACAATCATTCCACAAAGTTTAAGGTGGTGGCAAAATTATAAGTTTCAAAACTTTGAAAACACCTAGGGATGCACAATAAATCAGCATCAGTGTCGGCCGATGTTAGTCATTTTTTAACATATCAGTATCGGTCTGATGAGTAAAACTGGGCCGATATCATCTACCGATATTTTTTCCATCTCGTCTCTATTTGTTTGCCTGTTTCGGGGGGGGGGGGGGGGGGGGATGTGTGATTGTTTAGTCATGTGACAGTGATTATAATCATCTCAGTAGTGTAAATGTGTGTGGTGTGTGTGTACATAATAATGTAAATTCAGCTTTAATAGCTTTCATTCTATACAAAATTGCAGATTTTACAAGCATTAATGTCAGTTTATCGATTAGGGAGGTGAATCTTAGAGCAACTCACGATTTGATTCGATTCTGATTCTTGGGGTGCCGATTCGATTCAGAATCGATTCTCAATTTAAATCGATTCACAATCAGTATTAACAAAGCGTGTCGGCTCCAGGATGAACTACTTTGTTGTACAAGTTAGTTAAAGCTATGGGACATTTTTATTAGACTTTAAACTGGTCATGCTCCAAAAATGCTAATTTACAATGTAAACTAAAGTGATTCTAAAACTGTAAACAGAAACAATCTTTTGACCAAAAGGCAACATTTATTTTTGCTTACCTTGTAAAATATAACAAATCTGTAGTTATACAGTAACTTAGAAAGTAATACGGTCAAATACTTTTCAAGTATGTGTAGAAACAAGTTACATGAGTAATCCTGAGTACTCATTTATAAACTTAGAAAATAAATATGAGAATATCTCAAATTTCTGGGTATGGAAAAAATGACATTCAAGTGCCCTCTTATCAGCAGATTCAAACATAAATCATCTCAATTTATGGGAGCACAAAAGTAATCTGAGTACTGACTCTCCTAACAAAGATCAAAAACGTGCGTCTCAAACCTGTAACGTGCCAAATATTTGAGTTCTTGGAATCGATTCTGAACCTTTGTGAATCGATTCTGAATCTTTGTGAATCGATTCTGAATCTTTATAAATAAGAATCCTGATTCAGACTTGAATCGATTTTTTTCAGCACCTCTAATATCGATATCTGCAAATATCGGATATCGGCCCAAAAATGTCATATCGGTGCATCACTAGTGAGGGCTGATGATGTGTAATTGTAAATGGTCAGCTCAAATGTTTGCTACACATAATGTATTCTGTCAATCAAACGTAAGCATGATACTTTTTTTTAACAAATCAAATAGAGCTTTTCACCCATTTGGCCAATTGGATGGGTTCTCATAGGTCAGATGCCCTCCCCCGAGGTGGACAGCGCTTAATTTTGATGGTTAGCGAACACCTGAGCTAGCTTTGTTCTGCTCTTTCTGCTGCTCCCGGGATCCACTGACTGCCTTTTCTTGTTCATTTTCTTTTCCCTTTCCTCACATCTCTTGCTTTTCTCGTTTTATGATTTTTTGTCAATTATTTATTTCTTTATTTTTGATTATTTTTGTTCCTGAGTTAAGTTTTGATTTATTGCAAGTAATATCGCCATCACAATATTAATCACTGTAATTGCAGATTTTCCTAATTTTGTGCAGCTCTAATTACGAATAATGCTCCATTTAATAAGTGTGGATATTTTTATTGCAGTTATTACATGCTTAATAACGTTTCCAAATGCTCGTTGTGCTTACAAAGTAGTGGCAATATTAATTTTAATTATAAATTACATGTGTAGGTGAACAGATCTGGCTCACTATTTCGCAAAAAATCTATTTTTTTGTCTTTCTCACCCTTACATAAAGTGTAATAACCACTTAATAATAATTTATAACGTTAACAGATTAATTAATAACATATCACATATCACTAGCCAATTACAACAGGAGCCTCTCTGTAAAGTGATACCAATAACAATAACACCACCAGCAATACTACTACTACTACTACTAATATACTGCAAAGTACACAACACCATTTCTAAGTGACAAGACTATTTGCTTTGGTTGAGCTATGAACATAATTTGATACAACACCACACCAAATCTACCAGGACAACTGGTACAACTGGCTCGTTTGTTTCACTCGCGCACGTTTAGCCTGACATCAGCCGCTAGTGTTGGACGCAGAGAACACAGCTGCACGCAGGCAGGACACAATTCCACAGAAAAACGTAAAGGCCGGAGGGATTAAACCGTCTGCGTGGAGCTTTTGATAAGCAGTTACATACGGGCATGTTGTGCGACCAATAAGCACTCAGCGGGTTTATTTTGGAAGGCTTACTGCGCATGGCTACTGTCGATATGGAACACTGCAGCGAGCATTAGCAAACAAATAGCGGGCATGTTGATGGAGCTCTCCACTTTACCTGGTGCCCGCTGATTTGGAGTCATAATTTCCGTTAGAAGAAGCGTGAGCAGCACGCCCGGGAGCTAAACAGTGAACAAACCCGGGTAAGAGCCGCGCAGGTAGCCCGTTAGCTTGCAGGCCCGGGCGGCCATCATACCCCAACGTTAGCTAACATTAGCATAGCCTTCCCAGTGGATGGCCGCTGCTCAACTTTTCCTTCAAATCTGTGAATTCCCGAGCCCGGACGGATCTCCCCCCCGCACCGAGTCGCGCTGCGACTGGACCCAAACGAACACGTTAAGCGGCAGCCCTCGGTCAGAAGTCAAACCCCCTTCCTTCATTACCATTTTTGTTGTCAAAATCAGACGAACGTTCCAAATCAGCAGATTTCTTCCCCGTCCCCTCAGCTAGACAATGAAATCAGAACGTCCGATCATCAATTCTAATCATGATTGTGACGTATGCGCAGACAGGAGCCAATAAGAGCTGGAAATCATGACTGTGACATTCTGAGCGAGGCTGTGGTCCCGCCCACCGTTGACTCTGTTCGGCGAGTTGCTGGCGGGGGAGGTCACAGAGAGGAAGCAGGCTCTGGGAAATGTCCTGTTTCCTAAAGTGATGTCACTCTTTTTGGAATTCACACAGCTGTTCATTCCGAGTGTTAACGCACGCAAATAAAATAATAAATCAGTGTTATCATTTGACTAGGATTAGATTGTGAAATGACAAATGAAAGTTGTGGTTTAAATGTAAATGCTAGAACTTGATTTGGTAAGAATATAGAATTTTGTTATTGTTTAATAATTCTAAAGTTTTACTGAAGGATTGCAAACAACATGGTGAACAAAAACATGTAGTGAACTAATTGGTTGTTATTTTAGCTACTATGTCAGTATTTTTCACTTAACCTGACTGAAATGTCCATAAACACTGTCAGAATAAAAACTACACAGGCGGTTAAAAATAATTGCCTAAGTGATTGCTGTTTGTATCTTAATGTTCAGACTTGAACGTGATTCAAGCTTACATGATAAATAATCTTTGCTAGAGGCTGACCGATATATCGGCTGGCCGATGTACTCAATTTTTTTCTACATCGACCATCAGCCGAAATTATTTTTAAAAGCCGATTAAAATAAAAATCAGGCAAGTGGCCAAGTGCTGCCACTACCAGACTGAAGAAAGGACCTGAAGGACCCCAACACACTTAAAAAAAGTTTTTTTTAGTTTATTTTAAATTTGAAGTTCAACAAATATTAAGAGATTTATTGACTTGTTTAATTTATGTTGCACACAGTGAGTGTTCAGTTGTCTTTCACAATCAGTGTGCTGCTAAAACATATACCGGCCTTAATAATCGGCTTTAGATATCAGCCAGCGGCAACAAAATTCGTTTAAAATCGGCATCGGCCTTAAAAAAACCCATATTGGTCGGCCTCTAATCCTTGCACTCTGTAGTTGTTGAAAGAAAGATGAAGACTTTTTGTTGTAGTTATGATTACTTTATCTATCTATCTATCCATCCACCCATTTTGTGAACCTGCTTGTCCATGTAGGGGCACGGGGGAGGGGGGGGGGCTATCCTATCTCCAGCGGTTGACGGGCAATCAGGCGGGGTACACCCTGGACAGAGTGCCAGTCCATCGCAGGGCAACACAGAGACACACAGGACAAACAATCATGCACACACACCTAAGGACAATTTAGACAGACCAGTCAACCTAACAGTCATGTTTTTGGACGGTGGGAGGAAGCCGGAGAACCCGGAGAGAACCCACGCATGCACAGGGAGAACATGCTAACTCCATGCAGAAAGATCCCAGGCTGGGAAGCGAACCCAGGACCTTCTTGCTGCAAGACAACAGCTCTAACCACTGCACCACTGCACAGCTACACACACACACACACACACACACACACACACACACACACACATATATATATATATATATATATATATATATATATATATATATAATACTTTACTATTTTGATTACTTATATGTCCTTGATTGATAAAAGAGCGCATGTCTCATTGAAAATGAATGGAGGAGATGCGGCGTCGCCTCCCGTGTGTCAAACCCATAAGACCCACCAACAGATGGCCATTAGGGTCAACCTCCAGCAAAATGACAAGCAGATCAGACTCACTTTTATCAGTGGCAACAAATGTTTAAAACAACGTTTATGAATGGCAAAAGTTTTTTAACCATTTATTACAAATCAGTAAATGCATTTTGTCCTCACAGGCTCCCGTATCTAATATGGCGTTGCCCGGGGAGTATTTTGGACACGATTTTTATGGTTATATGTTGCAAAGCTTCCAATATTTCTCAACAACTGGGTGTAATTTAATTCATTTTCAACAACATTTCAATGGATGTTTCCATAGATTAATGGTAAAAACCACACAATGTGCCTTTAACTAAAGATAAACATCTGAATATGCGAGGAACCTTTGGAATATTTAGTGATTGTAAATTCCCCCTAACAAAACCTTTCTTTCTTTCTTTCTTTCTTTCTTTCTTTCTTTCTTTCTTTCTTTCTTTCTTTCTTTCTTTCTTTCTTTCTTTCTTTCTTACAGCTGAAGCAGGCAGAAAGTTGATGCACACTGCAGTTTAACAGGGAAAGTCTGAGAAACTATTTATATTTACTTAAATATACTTAAATATTTATATTGTTCGAATGAATGAGATATAAGCTGAATGAACTGGAAAAAGTATAATTTTAAAAGACAGAGATAGATAACGTCAAAATTTTCTCTCTCAAAAAAGGAAAGAAAGATATCCGGTACAACACACAGACGAATAAATTACCCTGCCATTTTAATATAGATTATAGCATTTGTGTTGGAGTTGCGGGTTTTAATCCATGACGTCACCCGTGTTTTATCGCAGCGCAGCAGGGGGCGCTGTTTCCCTCAACTGTGCAGCCTCTCATCCGATGCTGATGTGCTCCAGAGGGTGAACTTCCATGCAGGAGAGAGAGAACAGCTGACAGCTCACTGAGAGGTGGAAGCTGCTCACACAATCACTCACGTCGGACTGATTTATCTGTGGAAGCAGGAACGATTTGTGGTTTTCTCTCAAACTTCTTATTATCCAATAAAGAATGGGGTTTGCCTAAATCCAGACCACAATCCCGCGCAGAGATCCTCCCTGCACGCTGCACCATTCCCTGAGTGGTGGCCCTCGTGATGCTGCAGCGACGCGGGCGGGGGAGTCCGAGGGGAGGGGTGAGGGGGGTTCGCTCCATCTCCTTGCGCCCACCGAATCCACTTATCACAGAGCGCGAGCTCCTGGCGGGAAGGCACGAGGAAACAAAGAGGGAGAGAGTGAGAGAGCGAGAGGAGGGAGAGAGAAAGAGAGCGGGTGTGTGCGCGTCTGTGCGTGCGTGTGGATTGCACCACCGCAACCCGTTCACCGTTTCTGCAGGCGACCGTACTCCGATGGAGGAAATAAACCCGAGAAGCGTTTCCTTTTCCGCAGATGTTCCCACCGCCCCCAGGTTCCAGATGTGACCGACGAGCCGCTCTGCGACACCCCGCTTCCAGCGCGCTCACCTCGGAGAGAACCGTGACACCATGGCTCTGGTCATGGAGCCTATCAGTAAATGGACACGAAAGCAGGTGCTGGACTGGATGAAGGGTAAGGCTGCATCTCTTCTCCGCTGCTGGTGTGCACACTCCTGGAATGATGATGACTATGGTGATGGGGGTGGGGGTGATGGTGGGGGAGCGCAGGGCCACACTCCGGGCATGTGTGCCCCTCTAACGTGAGCTTTTAGATGGATGTCACCCTGATTTCAGTCACATCTCCCGGATGAGGGGGTTCACCTCACACATCATCATCATCATCTTCTTCTTCTTCATCACCAGTAGCTTTCATCCATGAATGAGGAAGACGTGTCACCCTCACTGGCTGTGGCACATGCCTCCCAGCGCATATGTGTGTGCACGCACGCACATGATTAATGTAGTTCATGCGCCCCTCTCCTCTCCTTCCTCCCGCTGCACAGTCACTTTCAGCACCACGGACAGCGCAGTGCAGCCTGCTGCTGATCGCAGCCCTCTTTTTACCATAAATACATGAATATTTATTTATTTATTTATTTATTTATTTATTTATTTATTTATTTATGTTGGTGGTTGCTCGCTTTGCAGGCAAGGATACCTCAGATAGACGATGTGAATGAGTAATCACTATTGCTGTGTGTGTGTGTGTGTGTGTGTGTGTGTGTGTGTGTGTGTGTGTGTGTGTGTTTGGTGCTGTTCTCACACACTTGGTCATCCACGAAGCTGTGAGTGAAACTGTGGCAGGCCTCGTTGATGGACAACGCTGTCCTGAGTCCGTTACTTAAAGACTGTGGCCTAATCACTAGTTGCCTGATGACTCAGACTAGAAATATATTTAGATATGCCATTTAAATGGATCTACTTTTGTTTTATATGTTGACACCTTAAATGGACACAAAAAATTTAGGGTTTGAGAAGCAGTTCCTCTGGTCTGTCTCACATGCTCATTTAAATAAAAAGGAAAATAATCAGATTTAAATGCCAGCCTAGATTAGAAATTATTCTTCATTTTATTATTACCAACATCCCACAGAGTAGTTTGGTATAAAGAAACTATTGGCAATGTTAAATTGGCTTAATGTGATGTCTGCTTAAGGACTGCTTCGGTATCATTTAGGCCATCTATCGTGGGAAGTTTATATGCAGGTTATCAACAAACATTTCATTGTCTAGCAGAAACATTAAAATAAGAATGAAACAGTAAGAATGGTTTGCTGTAGATCACACTTCAAATCAATAATGTTAGCAAATGTGTTATTTGCCTGTTTCCACTGCCATCACTAGGAAAAGAAAATTCAGTTTTTGCTGTTTTTTATCAGTTTAAGAGAAGGGATGCTATAAAATTATGTAAAGTGACAATTATGTGAATCATGCATAGCAATAATGTAAAGTAATTACGCCATTCATCCATCCATCCATTTTCGGCCGCTTATCTGGGGTCGTGTCGTGGGGGCAGCAGCCTCAACAGAAAGGCCCAGACTTCCCGCTCCCCAGCCACTTGGGACAGCTCTTCCGGGGGAATCCCAAGGTGTTCCCTGGCCAGCCGAGAGACATAGTCCCTCTAATATGTCCTGAGTCTTCCTTTAGGTCTCCTCCCAGTTGCACATGCTTGGAAAACCTCACCAGGGAGGCATCCTAACTAGATGCTGGAGCCACCTCAACTGGTTCCTCTCACTGTGGAGGAGCAGCGGGTCTACTCCGAGCCCCTCTTAGATCACCGGGCTTCTCACCCTATCTCTAAGGGGGAGCCAAGACACCCTGCAGGGAAAACTCACTTGTAATCACGATCTCGTTCTTCCGGTCACTACCCAAAGCTCATGACCATAGGTGAGGGTAGGAACGTAGATCGACCGGTAAATCGAGAGCTTCGCCTTCTGACTCAGCTCTCTCTTCACCACGACAGACCGGTACAACGCCCGCATCACTGCAGATGCAGCACCAATCCGCCTATCGATCTCACGCTCCACCTTTCCCTCACTCGTGAACAAGACCCTGAGATACTTAAACTCCTCCACTTGGGGCAGGACCTCACCCCTGACCCGGAGAAGGCATTCTGCCCTTTTCCGATTTAAGACCATGGTCTCAGATTCAGAGGAGCTGATTCTCATCCCAGCTGCTTCACAGTCAGCTGCGAGTCGCTCCAGCGAAAGCTGAAGATCACGTTCTGATGAAGCCAACAGGACCACATCATCTGCAAAAAGCAGAGACCTGATCCTCAGACCACCAAAACGGATCCCCTCCACACCTTTGCTGCACCTAGAAATCCTGTCCATAAAGGTTATGAACAGAATCGGTGACAAAGGCCAGCCTTGGTGGAGTCCAACCCTCAATGAGAATGAGGCAACATACTGGCGGCAATGCGGACCAAGCTCTGATACCAGTCATATAAGGACCTGGTACTTTATACTACCAAAGTACCCATCCGGGAGCTGAATATTGTACATTTTTAAACTCACTGTACACACTATAAAAATAGCTTCTCTAAGGTTTAGAAAATCCCTGAACATTTGTCCAAATTTGAAATACCCCCCAAAAGAGAAAGCATTTATCTAGATTCATAGTCTTCTAAGTCAGGAGAATCTTTAAAGCTTTGTTGGAAACAAATTTACGGATTCATTTTCCTCCAAGAACAACAAGAAAGTCCAGTTGTTTCCAACAGAACCTTCAAGACACCAACAAGGAAGGATTTATTGAACTTCCTGCATCTTCTTGCTGTTTCTTTTTAATTGTGCCCACTTTCATGACCCCTTCAACATGACATATACGGTCTTTTCCATGTAGAAGTCTCACATCTTCATTTAATCCCAGCCTATTTGTTAAAGTCAAATTATAATCTATCACCTGACCTGACAGGAATCTAACTTTGCTTGAAGAGTTGAATTCAAGCTGCACAGAGAAGCGACTTCATGAGCGTTAATCAGTTTCCCTCTGGGATTAATAAAGTCTTTTTGAATTGAATTGAAATGAATTGTTTCCAGATGATTTAGTTGTTGATTTTACAGATTTTTAAATGATCACAACCCTGTGTGTGTGTGTGTGTGTGTTTAGAAAAACTATCATGATTCAATGGTCTGATTTGAATGAAACTCTAGGAACTGATTGGAGTCAACCCAATTCAAGACGACATCCACAGTTAAAAGACAATCACAAACTGCTATAACTCCTAATTCACAGATCCTGAGTTAGAATCCATTTGAAAGTAGCTGTTCATCACTCAGGATTCTCTCAGAGCACAACATTTTTGTTGAAATATTTTTTGACCACACATCTGGGTCAGCCCTAACGTGGCCTGCCAGACTCCTCCTCTGGGAGGGTCTGGGAACTCTCCTATTCAAATAGCCCCGCCCCCTGAGAATTCTAACTGAGCCAATCAGCACTGAGCAGCAAACATCTGGTTACTCACAGGCAGAGAGGCACATGAGAGGTGGGACTGAAGGGGATCACAACACGCCCTATAGGTAATAAATAAATAAATAAATAAATAAATAAATTAAAAAAATAAAAAATTGTAAGTCGCTTTGGGTAAAAGCGTCGGCTAAGCACATAAACAACAACTAACCAGCTCAAAAATAACCAATCAGAAAAAAGATGGAAATGCCGACTTTCCAGCGCGACGCTGTGGGTTTTTAGCTGTATTAAAAAAACAGCGCCTGGCGACAGCGCAAACATCTTTTATTTTTTTTAGAAGAAAGGCTTTTAGCGCTTCTACTTGTCGTGGTTTTAAAGACATTCAGGTTATTTAGAACAGAGGAAAGAGCTGCAGCGAACTCCACTTCAGTCGCCATGTTCGACAAAGTCGGCGTTGTGGTGTGTGACGTACGCTGCTCAGCACTGATTGGCTCGGTTAGAATTCTCAGGGGGTGGGGTTATTTGAATAGGAGAGTTCACAGACTCTTTATCTGTGCAGAATTAAACAGAGGAGGAGTCTGGCGGGCCAGGCTAGGTCAGCCCTGTTAGGTTTTGATAGAAAAGGTGCATTTTTTAGGTCTCACATCATCACCCGCTTTAGATAACCCTCCCACTGTCCTAATGGGGGTGACCCCTTCAATCCTGCTCAGTGGTCAACTTTCCTTGCGGGGTCACCCATGAAGACAGTGGGAGGGTTAAACATTTTAAAACTCATATTTAAACTTATTTTAAAGGGGGAGCAATGCTGGTTGGGGCATTATAGATGTTACCATAAATTAAAACAGACAAGATGTACTTGTTAGGACACATTTTATGACTTTTTTTCTTAAATGATATTTTTGTGGTTGATACAAAACATGTTCATTAAATTCTTTGCACTAAATACCTCTCACATAAAACAGTTTCAGTACCTTCCAGAATGAGCTGTTTCAGGGCCCTATCACTTTAAGAAAAGAAGCTGGAGCTGGCCACGCCCACCCATTCACCGCCCAAGCTGCTATAAGCTGAGAAGCTCTGACACCCAGGAAGGGCCCAGAGTAGAGCTTCTATTCCTCCGCCAGCAGCTCTTTCATGCACATGAGAGTTGCTTGTGTTTCCCTGCTTGTGACATCACAAAAAGGGATTTTTTAAAACGGCTTGTTTTAGGCACATAATTCCTAAAACCAAACACTGAAAGAAAAAAGATGGATGGATTTTTTTTCATGTTTGGAGAGTTTATAGAGACAGTAGAGTCCCACAAGGCTTAATTAGCACATGTCCCCTTAAGCAAAAGTTAAGAAAACAGTAACTGGTTTTGTAGCAGTTACAAGCAAACTAGATGTAACGAGTCTTGTGAGTTAGAGCTGCATTCTTACAGCAAATCATCCTTCACCAGCTGAATAAAAACTAGCAGCATCCCAGGCACCTCAGTCGACAGCTGCTCTTTTACCTCGACAGCCCATCCTTGTCATATGAAAGAATGTCAGACAGAGAGCTGTGATCCTGGGTAGTCCTACTGAGAAAACCTGACACTGCTGGATGCCATGCAGACAAAGCAGGCTATACTATGGATCTCTGACTGCTGTAGAAAGACTGCTCCGACAGCGAAACAGTGGTGAGGCTCACAGAAAGATGACTCATCAGCAGTTGTTATGATTTGAACACCCACACTAGAGGAGTTTCCTATATGTGTGTGTGTCTGCTGAGGTGTGTGCAGTCATTCGATGATGCAATGGAGGTGTTAGATGGCACGGTGTGTACTGAACATGTGACAAATGAAAGAAAAGTGGACCTCTCCATGCCCTGTCTGTGGTGTGCTCTTCTTCATGAGAACGCCCTGAGTATGTGTGGCCTGCTAATGCAGACCACGCTGTTGGAATATAGCTGTTCACTTTTCCTGCAGTGATCTGTCTTCTCCCCTGTGCGTGCTGATGCATGTAAAAATGAAACGGGACGTTTAGCACACGCACAACGAGAAAACCTTAAATTCTGCCGCAGATGTTGGTCACGGGCTTTGGAATTGAGGGGAAAGCTCATCGGTCTGAGCAGAGGACTCCAGTTCCACACTGTGTCCCTTGATTTAGCCTCCTGCTGACATGGTGAGAAAGTCTGAGCTGGAGAACACTCTCCTCCCTGTGGCTCTCACCGTGTGCCTGCCGTAGTTTCAGCTGCATTAAAGATTGAACAATGTTCCTTATTAAGGGGAAACACACACATACACACCTACCGCTGGAAACTCTTCCTCCACTCTTCTGCCTCCAAAGTAGTCCACTCATTATGGATGCACATGCTCATGAGAATGCACGTTTACTCAAGTATGTTGTAACACATGCATGTGTACACACAGACACATGCACAGGCACAAACTCCACTTTAAGTGGGGCATCGGTAGTCATGGAAACACGATCCGATCGCATTTGAGTCACAGCACATGTCATAAGATGGAGTTGCTACACAAAGAGACACACATAGACACACACTTGTCAACCTCCCGCTTCATGGCCCAAAGTGGTGAGGAAGAGATCGGAGAGCAGGGACATTGATTCAGAAACGGGGAGGTGCAAAGCCAAATGAAAGAAAGGCCGAGGAGATGTGGGGAGGAAATGAGAGGGGAGGGGAAGGGCGTGAAGGAGAAAGAGGAGAGGAGATGGCAGAGTGGTTAGGGGAGACGCTGTGGGCATGATATCAAAGCCACCACTCCATCCGGCTGCTTGGACAGTGGGTTCTGTGTGTGTGTGTGTGTGTGTGTGTGTGTGCGCGCGTGCTTTTTGTAGGTTGTTTTTGCACTTTTTGTTACAGACCAGCCATTTTGCAAAATGTATAAGCATAAAAATGTTTCATGTAAGTTCTCTAAATTACTAATATTTTAAATAAATTTAAAGGAATCAACCTAGAATTTCTTCTTACTTTTTGCTGTAATATATATATATATATATATATATATATATATATATATATATATATATATATATATATATATATATATATATATATATATATATATATATATATACTCACACAGTACATATATACACCATATATACATTTATATATGTATATATATATACACTGCATATATATATATATATAAAGCCTCTCCCTGGGCTGCCACCTTACTGTGGTGGAGGGGTTCCAGAGTCTCAATGATCCTAGGAGCTAAGTTGTCTGAGGCTTTCTGCCTCTGGTAGGGTCCCCCATGGCAAACAGGTCCTAGGTGAGGGATCAGACAAAGAGCAGCCTGAAGACCTCTTATGATGAATTATATAAATGGAAACCGTGTTCCCTCGCCCGGACGTGGGTCACCTGGGCCCCCCTCTGGAGCCAGGCCTGGAGGTGGGGCACATTGGCGAGCGCCTGGTGGCCAGGCTTTCACCCATGGAGCCCGGCCGGGCACAGCCTGAAGAGGAAATGTGGATCCCCCCTCCCATGGGCTCACCACTTATGGGAGGGGCTAAAGGGGTCGGGTGCAGTGCGTGACGGGTGGTAGTCGAGGGCGGGGACCTTGGCGGTCTGATCCTCGGCTACAGAAGCTGGCTTTTGGCACATGGAATGTCACCTCTCTGGTGGGGAAGGAGCCTGAGTTGGTGTGTGAGGTTGAGAGGTTCTGACTAGATATAGTCGGGCTCACCTCAACGCATGGCTCTGGAACCAGTTTCCTTGAGAGGGGTTGGACTTTCTACCACTCTGGAGTTGCTCCCACTGAGAGGCGCCGAGCAGGGGTGGGCATAGTTGCACCCCATCTCGGTGCCTGTACGTTGGGGTTTACTCCAGTGAATGAGAGGGTAGCCTCCCTCCGCCTATGGGGGGGGGGGGGGGGGGGAACGGGGGGGACGGGTTCAGACTGTGGTCTGTGCTTATGCACCAAACTACAATTCAGACTACCCACCCTTTTTTGGAGACCTTGGAGGGGGTGCTGGAAAGTGCTCCTTCCGGTGACTCCCTCGTTCTGCTGGGGTACTTTTAACGCTCACCTGGGCAACAATAGTGAGACCTGGAGAGGTATGGTTGGGAGGAACGGCCCCCCGATCTGAATTCGAGTGGTGTTTTGTTATTGGACTTCTGTGCCAGTCATGGATTGTCCATAATGAACACCATGTTCAGAAATAAAGGTGTCCATATGTGCTCTTGGCACCAGGATACCTTAGGCCGCAGCTCGATGATCGACTTTGTTGTTGTTTCGTCTGACCTGCGGCCGCATGTCTTGGACACTCGGGTGAAGAGAGGGGCGGAGCTGTCAACTGACCACTACCTGGTGGTGAGTTGGCTCAGATGGTGGGGGAGGATGCCGGTCAGACCAGGCAGGCCCAAATGTATCACGAGGGTCTGCTGGGAACGTCTGGCAGAGCCTCCTGTCAGAAGGAGCTTCAATTCCCACCTTCGACAGAACTTCCAAAATGTTCCGGGGAGGCGGGGGACATTGAGTCTGAATGGACCCTGTTCCGTGCCTCCATTGCTGAGGCGGCCGACCGGAGCTGTGGTCGCAGGATCCTCGGTGCCTATCTTGGTGGCAACCCCCAAACCCGCTGGTGGACACCGGCGGTTAGGGATGCTGTCAAGCTGAAGAAAGAGTCCTATCAGGTCATTTTGGCCTGTGGGACTCCAGAGACAGCTGACAGGTACCGGCAGACCAAGCGGAATGCGGCTCGGGTGGTCGCCAAGACAAAAACCCGGGCATGGGAGGAGTTGGTGAGACCATGGGGCAAGACTTCCGTACGGCTTAGAGGAGATTCTGGTCCACTATCCGGCGCCTGAGGGGGGGAAAGCAGTGCACTACCAACACTATCTATTGTGGGGACGGTGTGCTGCGGACCTCTACTCAGGACATTGTGGATTGGTGGGCAGAATACTTCGAAGACCTCCTAAATCCCACAGACACGTCTTCCAGTGAAGAAGCAGAGTCTGGGGACGTTGGGTTGGCCTCTCAAATCTCTGGTGCTGAGATCACTGAGGTGGTTAAAAAGCTCCTCTGTGGCAAGGCTCCAGGGGTGGATGAGATCCGCCCGGAGTTCCTTATGGCTCTGGATGTTGTGGGGCTGTGTTGGCTGACACGGCTCTGCAATATCGCGTGGACCTCGGGGGCAGTCCCACTGGACATTTAAAAAGGGGGACCGCAGGGTGTGTTCCAACTACAGGGGGATCACACTCCCGAGTCTTCCTGGTAAGGTCTATTCAGGTGTTCTGGAGAGGAGGGTCCGTTGGATTGTTGAACCTCAGATTCAGGAGGAGCAATGTGGTTTTCATCCTGGCCGTGGAACACTGGAGCAGCTCTATACCCTTAGGGGGATTCTGGAGGGTGCGTGGGAATTTGCCCAACCAGTCTACATGTGTTTTTTGGATTTGGAGAAGACGTATGACTGCGTCCCTCGGGGGGCCCTGTGGGGAGTACTCCGGGAGTATGGGGTACCAGGCAAGTAATAGATCAGTTGATTGTGATGACTTTGACATGTCGACATGTCACTAGTAAAATAAATTATAGTGTGTTATAGATCATCTCACCTATATATGTAATCTAATTAACTGGAGCATTTCCAGAAAAAAAATTGACTGCCAAAGTAATTTGACCGTATAAAAATGGAGACGAGCATGTTTACAATTTATAGACCATTTCCCTGCTTCCTCAGTTCTCAAAAATACTAGAAAAAATATTTGTTGCCAAACTGTAATGATCCACTGGCAAGACCCGGAAATTCAGCCACATAACACAGGATGAGCAGTAAAAGATGATGTTTTATTGATTCAAACCGAGGATGGTTGCTTGGGATGAAGGAAAAAAAACGCTTGGAGGAGCTGCAGAGAGAGAGAGAGAGCGCAGGTGAGGAACTGATTTCTTGAAGTTTTGCAGAACCAGAGAGATGACAGAGCTGCTTAACTAACCTGCAGTGGAGATTGGCAGCCAGGAATTTAAGCAGGAGGGATGTCAGACAGCAGGGGGTGAGGGTTTATTTCCATGTGGGAAGTGGATGGAGGAGAGCCAAGGCAAAAATGTTCAGGGGGTGAGATCCAGAATTCACTTGAAACACACAAGGCAGGCAAGAGGTCATACACGAGGAGGCAGAGATTTGAATACTTGCAGTTGGATTAGGCAGGTCTCTGTGGTCAATGTCCAGAAAACGGGTCAGGTATCCGTGAGGCAGAGAGGCTAACAGGATCCAGGAAGGGTCGAGCAAGAGGCGAGGTCAGGGGCATAAACTTGGTCAGAACAGAAGACAGGAACATGGCCTTGGTCTTGGTCTTGGTCAGATGGCTGGATATCTGTAGCAGAGAAGCACACAAGATAATCTGGCAGAGTGGACAGGGAGGTGGAGGGTTTGAAAAGTGAGGGGAGCAGGTGGAGATAATCAGGTCAGGCACAGGTGAGCATGATGATCCTAATGAGTGCAGGTCCCAGAGAAGAGCAGCATTACCCATTTTAGGCCGCACATTTCTGGCCAGACAGAATATTTTGAGTAGTAGTAGTCAGTAGGGATTTAGGGCCAATCATTCAACAACAATGGCATTCATTGTAATTTATGGAAAGGATTTCCACAGAAAGTGACAGGAAGAATTATGCAGTAAGTATTTTTGTTGATCTTAAGAAAGCATTTGACACCACAGATCACTCCATTCTGTATGGAAAATTTAGCAAGTATGGTATCAGGGGAGTGGCACTTGATTGGATCATAAGTTATTTAAGAAACAGGCAACAACATGTACAGATACACAATGGGTGTTAGAGAGTGCTCCTTCCAGTAACTCCTTTGTTCTGCTGGCGGACTTTACTGCTCGCATGGGCAATGACAGTAAGACCTGGAGAGGTGTGGTGGGGAGGAATGGCCCCCATGATCTGAATTCGAGTGGTGTTTTGTTATTGGACTTCTGTGCTAGTCATGGATTGTCCATAATGAACACCGCGTTAAAGCATATAGGTGTCCATATATGCTCTTGGTACCAGGATACCTCAGGTTGCAGCTCGGTGATTGACTTTGTTGTCATTTCATCTGGTCTGTGGCTGCATGTCTTCGACACTCTGGTTAAAAGAGGGGCGGAGCTGTCAACTGATTACTACCTGGTGGTGAGTTGGTTTCGATGGTGGGGGAGGGTATCAGTCAGATCTGGTAGTCCCAAACATACTGTGAGGCCTAGTCCAAACATAGCCGGGTTTTTTAAAAACGAATATCCGCCCCTCCAAAAACTTGCATCCACACCACCTCGTTTTAAAAAAAACTCTGTGCACACGTACCCGGATAAATAGGTTGTTAAGGACATGCCAGACCTGTAGGCGGCAGTACTTCCCCCGTTCTTAACCTCGTCCTTCGTCTGTGGTCTTCCGCAAGGAGCAGTAATTCCGCTTGCAAAAACAAACAAGCAGAAAGCGCTTGGACAATTGATAAAGCGAGCGCAGCTCTGAGGACATCCATGCTGTCGGCTAGTGTAAACACAGGTCGCACACGTGATGTCAGCATTTTTTGTCGCGGAAAGTGACGTTGCGGACCTTAAAACTCTGGTTTTGTCCGTCCACACGCAGACACCCAAAACGGAGAAAACGCAGATCTTCACTTTGGCCGGAGTTTTTAAAAAGATCCGTTTTCGTGTGAAAAAACTCAGTTTTCGTGTGGACGACAGGCCAAAACGTAGAAAAATACCTACGTTTGGGCAGATCTCCGGCTACGTGTGGACAGGGCCTGAGGATTTGCTGGGAACATCTGGCGAAGTCTCCTGTCTGAAGAAGTTACAATTCCCACCTCTGACAAAACTTCCAAAATGTTCTCGAGGAGGTGGGAGACAGTGAGTGTGAGTGGGCCATGTTCCGTGCTTCCATTGTTGAGGCGGTCGACCGGAGCTGTGGCCACAGGATTATTGGTGCCTGTCATGGTGGCAATCCCTGAACTCGCTGGTAGACATCAATGGTTAGAGATGCCGTCAAGCTGAAGAAAAAGTCCAAGCAGGTCTTTTTGACCTGTGGGACTCCAGAGGCAGCTGATGGGTACCTGTAGGCCAAGCGGAATGCGACCCAGGTGGTCACAGAGGCAAAAACCCAGGCGTGGGAGGAGTTTGGTGAGACCATAGTACAAGATCTCCGTATCCAAAATACTTCGAAGACCTCCTCAACACCACCAGTGAGGAAGTAGAGTCCGGGGACTTTGGGATGGGCTCTCCAATTTTTAGTGCTGAGGTCACTGAAGTGGTCAAGAATTTCCTCAGTGGCAAGGCTCCTGGGGTGGATGAGATCCGCCCAGAGTTCCTTAAGGCTCTGAATGTTGCAAGGTTGTGTCGCTGATGCGGCTCTGCAATATCGCGTGGACATTTGGGGAAGTTCCACTGGATTGGCAGACCAGAGTGATGGTCCCCCTATTTAAAAAGGGTGAGTTCCAGCTACAGGGGATCACACTCCTGAGCCTCCCTGGTAAAGTTCTGGAGAGGAGGGTCTGACGATTGTCGAACCTCGGATTCAAGAGTAGCTATGTGGTTTTCGTGCTGGCCGTGGAGCACTGGACCAGCTCTGTACCATTAGGCGGGTCCTGGAGGTGTGTGGACGTTTGCCCAACCAACCTGCATGTGTTTTGTGGATTTGGAGAAGGTGTTCGACCCTCGGGAGGTCTTTTTGGTGGTACTTCGGGAGTATGGGGTATCAGGCCCTCTGATACTGGCTATTAGGTCCCTATATGACTGGTGCCAGAGCTTGGTCTGCATTGCTGGCATTAAATCTACTAAAATCACAATATTTGCCTATCTGATGATTATCCAACAAATCTGCAATCATTTCTGGAATGTTTTTCCACGTTAGTTTAGATCTACAGCATGTACCGTATTTTCCGGACTATAAGCCGCTACTTTTCCCACGCTTTGAACCATGCAGCTTATAATGAGGCGCGGCTTTAGTCAACCAGAAAGGATGGATGCTGGAAAGTCTAATGAAGGAATGGATAAAGGAGCGCTACGGAAAGCGCCCAGGAGGATTTTTTTCACAGTAAAACGTCGCTGCTTGTTTTCCCAGCTTCACCCCGGAATGATGACAGCAACACGGATAGCGACACTGACATCGCCACAGAAAAGGTGTGTGACTAAGCTCTTCTGAGGCTGTTCAACTCCGACACGGAAGAAGATGACTTCAGTGGTTTCAGTGCGCAGGAGGACGATGAATAAACTAATCAATAACTTTTCTGTTTTGTTTGATACTGATCAGTTCAGTTACGTTCCGTTAAACTACGTTTTCAATTCAGTAGAAATCTGCGGCTTTTAGCCCGGTGCGGCTTATATTGAGGTGCGCTCTATAGAGCTCCGGGAGTTGACGTCACATCTCCCGGCATGCAACAGTTCAAATCGAAACGGCGCCATATTGGCAGGCAGAAGCCCGCAGCTGGACTATTTGTTATTGTCAGAAAACTCAATCAAACAGGAACTATGGTAGATTCCTGTTGTGCCCCAGGATGCAGAACAGACACGGACGACATAAGGAATGAGCCTTCTACAGGATTCCCCAAGATCCGGAGCGCCGCAAACATTGGATCATTGTAATAAAACGCGCTAGTGACCGGGCTAAAATGAAACTGTGGGACCCCGAGAGTAAAGGTTTTCACTTATGCAGCGACCACTTCATATCAGGTACTTAAACCAACGTTTCCTCAACTGTGTATGGTATTTATTTTAAATGCTTTTATTATGATTCTTAGTGGGCTTCCTAAACTTATTTTGGCGTGGCTTTTTCTGTCTTATTACTCACAGCAACAAGTAAACGTCACGTAAAACGTTGCCTCGTGAGTTCTGCGTGCTGCCGTTTACGTGTTTTATGATCACAGCAACTAACCGGCTAAGCTGTATTTCATTTTTAAGCAATGGTTGATCAATTGTCAGATCACACATAAAAAGCACTTTGGATTGCTATTATCTGTCTCACCGAGACAGATCTCAGACAGATCCTGAGACGCTCCTGCCTGACATATTTATTTTATTCACGGAAAAAAATCAAACTAGTGATTTCTCTTGGCGTTCAGTTTATACATTCAAACAGCACAGCACTCTATTTAAACTACTTACGTGTAAATCTGTTATTTGTCCATCCATTTTCATCCGCTTATCCGGAGTCGGGTTGCGGGGGCAGTAGCGTCGAGAGGCCCAGACTTCCCTCTCCCTAGCCACCTGAGCCAGCTCCTCCGGGGGAATCCCAAGGGGTTCCCCGGCTAGGTCCGGTAAGAAGTCCGCTCCGACAGCTTCTGGCGTTTTAAAAAAGTACCCCAGGGGCACGGTAAGGGTCGGTTTTAAAGTGTGAAGTAAACTCCAACGAAGTAAAATCCAAGCCGATCCCGTTCACGTTCATGGTTAGATCCGTGCTTGTTTAGCTTTTTTACCTGCCAATATGGCGTCTACTAACTGAGAGTCACGTGGGGTCCGGAGCTCTATAGTCCGGAAATTACGGTAAGCACAAGTTCTCAATTTTTTTAAACTTTATTTATCATTTAGCAAACTATGAACATATGAGAACATTTTCTTAACTCAAATCAAGTGTTGAACAAATAATGAGAGAAACAGGGAGGCCTAGATTGTTGATATAACTTTATTATAAAAATGAACATTTGAATCCCTGGGATAGTTGATGAAACACTTGTTTCATGAGGGTGTCAGACCTCATCAGAGCTGGAAGCTGCATCAGTGAGGAGTTTGATTGTGAGGATATTTCTGCTGAAAACATGTCTGGTTCTGATCATGAACCCGTGTTTTTGGAGTCATATACTCACGTATTCAGACACATTTCTTGTGGGTCATCAGTTTAAGTGGCAGACACACATAAAAGCTTCCCAAATGAAACTATTTCTCAAACAGCCTTAAACATTACATGCAAGTATTTTCTTTCAACCAGATTGTATTTTAACAAGTTGAGCCATCCTCCTAGCACTTTTCTGTATCTGGCCCTGTTTTCTTTCGCCCTCTGCTTGGGCCTCACAGGACAGTTCACTTGACGGCAAACCAGAAATGCCACATTCTTCAGAATATTCAGCCATGATTCCATGAATATTTCACATTAGGGATATTTTTAGAAAGAGTTGTGTTTTTTTTTCTTCACACTTTCCGATGCTCTCAAGCAATCTCACAAATGAGACCAGAACAGAGGAACGGGAGTCTTTTCTCACTTTCAGCTCAGACTGGAAGATGAGAAACCAGGAGGTCGGGCTGGACTTCTGCATGTGTTCAGTATCGCTGCAGGATCCTGCGCGGCAGCATCATTCACTCCTGCTTCACTCCGGTTGCCTTGGCAACCCCTGTGTTTCTGATTGGGGTGATTTGATTTTGCCCAGAAACAATGAAATGAAAGATAAATCTGTTAATAATAGATTTATGGTCATGGCCCAGAACACTGATCGTAAAGATCAAAAGACAGTAAATCACAATGCATTTGAGTCAAATATAATAGATGGTGCTGTTTTACTTTATCTACAGCATTTATATATTTATCTAATAAAAGCAAACCTTCAGAAATAAATTCTGTTCTTTTTGGAGTTTGCAACAAAACATTTTAAGATCAAAATATTTTATTGCTAATAATCACACAGAGAAACATAACACATCTAATACCCAAATGTTTTAATTTCCAAAAATCTACACTCACTTTGTAACAACCAATTTTTGTTTTTACAAAAAAAATCTTTAGCTATTAAAGTTTTAAGCTGTCGTGCTTTATTCTTAAAAACTGTGATCAGAATGGTTATTCTAAATTTTTATTTTAGTTTCATAGAAATAAAAAGCTGTCAAAATATATTTTTAAAGAAAACTTTACTTAATAAAGCTCTTGAAAGCAAAAAGCTTGAGTTTTCACACTTTGCCTGACATGCTGCAGGCAGCAGTCTTTCTTATTTAAACATGCATGAATATACGAGAGATGCATTGAAACAGCATAAAAAATAAAAACAGAGAAATCAGAGTGTTAGTAGTTGACACAGTAGTGTCGTGGGAAAGAAAATCAGGATTTTGTTATATGAAATTACACAAAAAGACTCAAATGTCTTCTTTTATTAACCTCCATATTAAATAAGTAATTTGGAAGGTTGTATAATGTCTATAGACCCCTTGAACAGTGACTTCACGTGTCCACAACTCCGCCCCATAGCCCTTGGCTGGAGAGCAAGAAGCCGGCATCTTCCCGTCTAACGCCGTTTATAGCAGCAACACAGTAAGGCGGCACAAGTAGATGACAGGAGGACAGTAAATTCTACATCTTAGGTGTGTTCTTGCTGTGTCGTGGTTCTAATTCCATGCTGTCGTTCTTTTTTAAAATACAAACAGTTTCATTACCTGTTTTCCCGCTACGTTTCGTCTGCGGCTGCAAACTTCCTCAGGCTGACGCTGATGGTGGCGTCACTTCCTTCTCCGTTTATACGCGGGCAGCAGAGGACGTTGTCGCCCTCTGCTGCCCGCTCTCCCCTCTCCAACGATGCAGTCCCATGCACGGTCCAACGTGTAAACCCCACCGTCCCTGTTCATGGTCCCACATCCACGTCTCCTTAAAGACCTGCGGATACCCGACATGGGCAATAAACAAAGGAAAACAACAAACAACAACAGAAAGAAAAGAACAACCTAAGCAAAGAACCAGAAACCCAGAAGGACAAGAACCAGAACCAGTGATAACCCTACCATACATCAAAATAAGAGCAACAATGAAAAAACACAACATCAACACACCAACAAAACCATACACAACAGTTAGAAACAGACTAGCGCACCCGAAAGACAAGATACCAGCTGGACTTAAATGTGGAGTCGTTTACGAAATCCCATGCAAACTCTGCAATAAAACATACATAGGAGAAACCGGACGCCAACTCAACACACGAACAATAGAACATAGAAAGGAGTGTGAGAAAGAAACAAGTCAAAAACACACAAGAGCAGCAAAAGAAGAAGCAGAAAGCACAATAAAGAAGTCAGCCGTAACAGATCACTGCACAAGAGAAAACCATATAATGGACTGAGACAACACAAGGATCATAACCACCGAACAACAAAAGATAAAAGAAGCTATCGAGATAAGGAGACGTGGACGTGGGACCATGAACAGGGACGATGGAGTTTACACGTTGGACCGTGCATGGGACTGCGTCGTCGGAGAGGGGAGAGCGGGCAGCAGAGGGCGACAACGTCCTCTGCTGCCCGCGGATAAATGGAGATGGAAGTGACGCCACCATCAGCGTCAGCCTGAGGAAGTTTGCAGCCGCAGACGAAACGTAGCGGGAAAACAGGTAAACAAAACTGCTCTGTGTTTTAAAACAGAACTACAGCATGGAAGTAACACAGGTTTCCAGCTGATTAAAAAACACTGAAGGCAATAGTTAACGACCAGTTCTAGTGGATAAACCACCCACATCGTGGCAGACAAAGTCTCACGACAGAACAAAACGTTAAAATATCTGCCCCACATGTCCAGAAACAAACAAGTTAAAGCCATCTAATGTGCTTTTTTCATGCAATTATGTGCCGCTGTGGGGTATGAAGAGCTGGGGGGAAATGGCCGGCTCAGAGGCAACAGCGGGGAGGAAAAGCCCGCTGCTGATCAGTCCTGAGACATAACCGTGTGAAAATGATGTGGCGTGTAGCTCTATTTGACCTGCAGTAACGCTCTTGCTTCCAACGAAACACATTCAAGCTAGACTAAAACTTGCAAGAAAAATGTATTTTGGAATAAAGTTTTACAGTCAGAAGATTCAGACATTCGTCCACCAATGGGAGTCAAGCTGAGGCTTTAAATCCTTAGTTATAACTATCAGGCACGGTGGTGGTAGCATCATGTTGTGGTAGTGGGTACAATAAAAAAAAGGGGGAGGACCACCTCCAAATCTTCACCTGAAATGATCAGCTAGGTGAGACGTGGACACTAGAGGCACAAGACGATGAATCACATCAGGACTGGCTTCTGATTGGATGAATCGGGTTAACATCTTAATGACCATCCTAAGACCGTGACTGCAACTTAAGACTACAGGAAACAACTTAGTTTAGATGAACTACATCAGCTCTACTTTCAAAAAGTACTTTCAAAACTCCTCACAAAACACTGAAGATGTCATTTAAATGGTCCAAATCAGTGATGTAAAGACCCGAGTTAATTTGATGGTCATGCCTCTGATTGGTGTCTGTAAACGTGAAACGGTGAGTGTGAGGTTAGGCGTGTTTCTGTGCCTTCAAGCTATTTTAAGAGGTAGTTACTGTATTTGCAGCAACAAAACACCTCAAAGAAGGAAATGATTGTAGTTAACGGCAAAAATAAAACTTCGTTCATCATCTAAATGTGATTTTCAGAAAACAACTGAGTCTTTTCCATGAGAAGTGATTCAAGAGTTTATGTTTAGAGAAAATGTGAAAACACTCCACACACTTTAAGGTGAGCGCGCTTTCAAAAGAAAAAAAAAACCCACAATTGATTTAGTCAATCTGAGTGTTACAGAGGTGTTGGTATGGCCTTTGGAAAAGTTTTCTGAGCTTCATGTGTGCTTCAGATATCTGGAGAGTTGCTGGATCTCCGCTGCTTCTGTCTCTTCATCAAAGGCATATTTGTACCATTTTAAAAATTAATGAAATAATTATTTAATAAGTTAACCACCTGAAACACAAGCTATGGTTTGATTTATTTATTCTTCACAGCTACTTTGGATGAGTGGAAGAAAAAAAACACTTTATTCATGAACTTATAGTAGTTCGAATACGCATTCCAGTTCATGACAGATAAACCGATAAAAGGAATCAGATCTTCCTATGAAGAAAAACGAGACTTTTGTCAAATATTTTAATTTAAAACTTAAACGATGAAATATGAAAACACGTTATTTCAATAATAACATGAAATAACGGCTATTTTTCATTGTGAAAAACAGTTTCACTGAATCGTTGTTGATGCACTTTTGCATCGAAGGATTAAACTTCAATTCTAATGACACAATGAGCGATTAATAGCTCTTTTGTTGCCATGGTGACTGTCCATCTCTCATCGTCTTATTTCATCTTTCTTTGAGCTCCCACAGCGAGAGCGTGAGTAATTCAGACATCCATGTCACGGGCTGCAGGATCTATCTTCCTGTTCTGTTACTATGGCAGCGCACCACTTAAATAGCATCTGCAACATCTGTCAAGTCGAGTAAATCGCTGCCAAGACTGTCGATGATTTTAACTTAAGACTGTTTTCATAAATTCAGTTTAAAAAAGTTAAATAAGGGATTAAAAAGAGGGATTTATGAATCTTACTGTTTAAAATAATCAACTCAAAAATAGCGTCATGTCCCACTGGTACCATGCCATTCCTAGAGAGGACATTGGCTTCTTGCATTAAATTATTTTATTTTGTGATAATAATGTATTTATAATTTGTTAATTATGGAAAATTGAAACCTACACTAAATATTTACTGACAATGCTCGATATTTTCATAACTGATGAGGTCCTGTTGATCCAAAAGAGCACGGCAGGCTACAATATTTTTGCCCGTGTGTGTGTGGTTAGAGGGATACTAATCATTGTCTTGAGCCAGTAAGTGCTTTATAGGGTTCAGGAAAGGCCACCCAGCCCCTATCGCCCCTTGTGGCTAGATTATTCAACTTGCAGCTTCAGAAAAATTGAGCTGACATACCTGGCGCTGCGGTCATTTCAGCTCTTTGATGAAGATGTTAAAAAGACAATAAGCAAATGCCCACTAGGGGGTGCTAAAAGAAAGCCAAAACTGCCTAGTTTCTCTTTAATATCTCTTAAACCGCTGGACGGATTTTAATGAAACTCTCACAAAGTTAGATGTACATCTTTGATTGGCGACGGTGGCACAGGACTTAAGTGCTTGCCCCGTGATTGGAAGGTTGCAGGTTCAAGCCCCGCTCAGTCAGTTGCTGTCGTTGTGTCCTTTGGCAAGACACTTATGCTAGCGGTGGTCGGAAGGACTGGTGGGGCCTGTGACGGCAGACTCGCCTCTGACAGGGAGCCCCGTGGCAGCTGTGGCTATATTGTAGCTCATCACCATCAGGGTGTGAATGTGTGTGTGAATGGATGAATGACTGTGTTGTAAGGCGCCTTGGGGGTTCCAGGACTCCAGAAGGCACTATATCAAATTCAGGCCATTTACCATTAGTATTTGGATTAAATTTGCTTCAAGATGGCCGTCACAGCTTACTGACATTAAAGAAGCCCAAAAATGGCTCCAGCGTACTCAGTTTTACCAACGTTGAACTAAAGTTAGACATAGAAGCTAAGCTTTTATCAATCAGGTGTGTCTGAAGTTGTCAAATTTAGATGTTTCTCTGCTTCATCACACTTGATTTTAATCAGCAGGTGATTGACGGGCTTTGCAGTGTTTGATGAGGTGCTGAACAGGTGATTAAAGTGTTTACTCAGGTGTGTTGGAGCAGGGAAACAACTACAACATTAAAGTCCCATTAGTTGTCACACACACAGGTGTGTGTGCGAAATTTGTTCTCCACATTTGACCCATCCCCTGGGGCAGCGGTGAGCTGCAGACACGGCTGCGCTCGGGAACTATTTGGTGGTTTAACCCCCCAATCCAACCCCTTAATGCTGAGTGTCAAGCAGGGAGGCATTGGGTCCCATTTTTCTAAGTCTTTGGTATGACCCGACCAGGAATTGAACCCTGATCTCCCAGTCTCAGGGTGGACACTCTACAACTAGGTCACTGTGCTGGTGCCCTACAGGACCAGCTCAAAGCCCTTTGGCGGCTTTAGTGTGCTTCCAGAGTAAACCGTATTGGAAATGCCTCAAGTGTTAAGTAGAAACACCACAAGTGTTAAAACAAAAGTTTAGATCCATACAGTTATTTTTAGACTACTTTGCATCACACTCAAATCAATCAGATGGTGCAGCCAAAGAAAAAAGCTGCATGCTATTACAAGAACATGAATGGGTGAACATGAATACATGCTACAGTCAGATGAATAAATACATGTAAAAAGACTGCCAGACTTGTGGGAGCTTTAGCTAGAGGATGAGCAGCAGTCGATTTTACCCGTTTTCACAGCTGGAGCTGCCACAGGCCTGTGTGCAAGCCCACGATCAGAACAGCTCTCCATGCGGTAACCTTGAATCATTTCATTTAAAACAAATGCTAACAAAAGGTACAACCGGGGTTTCCCAAAGGGAAGGCATTCCATTAAATGAATTCCACTTGTGGTGCTGCCGTTGGATGGGAAACGGCTGTTTGTGCTGCTCATAACAAGATCGCTTCTGCATGTCTCTCAGAGCAACAGGAGGCTTCTATTCTGTCTTTAAGGTCCCATGGTAAGGTGCCTCCTGCTCTTGATACTCCATGTGTGTGTGTGTGTGTGTGTGTGTGTGTGTGTGTGTGTGTGTGTGTGTGTGTGTGTGTGTGGTGACTGTATTAAGGTGTGACCACACTGTCTGCTCCTCTTCCCTTGGGCATCAGTGTTTTCCTCACAGCTCCACTGGGCTTTAACAACAAAACAACAGTAGCTGTAATTGTACTGGTATGTGTGATTATTGTGCTGGGTGTGTGTTTGTGTTCTATCTATCTATCTATCTATCTATCTATCTATCTATCTATCTATCTATCTATCTATCTATCTATCTATCTATCTATCTATCTATCTATCTATCTATCTATCTATCTACCTATCATCTATCTATCTATCTATCTATCTATCTATCTATCTATCTATCTATCTATCTATCTATCTATCTATCTATCTATCTATCTATCTATCTATCTATCTATCTATCTATCTATCTATCTATCTATCTATCTATCATCTATCTATCTATCTATCTATCTATCTATCTATCTATCTATCTATCTATCTATCTATCTATCTATCTATCTATCTATCTATCTATCTGTCTGTCTGTCTGTCACGAACTCCTCCAGCTGACTGCATTCCATTCATTCCTGCCACCAACATGGCGACTGACGTCATCACGCCGACACTACTTAAGGAAGTGCCGGCGTTTCATTCATTGCTCAGTCATCGTTTCTCACCAGACTTTGTATCGAGTCTCCAGGCTTACCAGCCCTCTAAACACTCAAACTACACCTTCAGGAGATAACCACGCCGGTTATCTCCGTCTCTCCGCGTCTGGGCAACAGAACTCTCAGTCACGCTTCAGATCTGCCAACGAACCTGACAGGATGACTGAGCCCCAAGTTGACCCAGCGGAGTTCGCGCGTCTGCGTGCCGAAGTGGCTCAACAGCGCGCAATCTTGGATCAGCATACGGCAGACATGAACCAGCTCCGTGCCATAGCTGATCGCCAAGCCACCAAGATTGAGTCACTCACCGAGCTAGTACTCCAGCTGACCACCGCTCTGCAACGTCAGACCGCAGCTGTTAATGACAGGATGGAACCACGCCTCAGCCTTCCAGAGAAGTGGGACGGAACCAGGGGATCCCTGGAGGGCATGTTGGCGGCCCTGGCCATGACTTTCGAGTGCCAGCCGGCACGCTACCCCACATCCTGCTCTCGTGTCGCCCTGCTGACCTCACTGCTGACAGGTCGAGCCGGTGAATGGGCGGCGGCTCTTTACAATCAGAAATCTCCTGCCTGCAATGACTATGAGACTTTTGTAAAGGAGATGAAAAAGACTTTTGTGCACCCCAGCAGCGAGGTCTCGGACGAGACGCGGCTGCTTCAGCTCCGCCAGGGCTCCCAGACGGCGGCTCAGTACACCTCTCGCTTCCGGACGACAGCAGCTCGGTTGAGGTGGGATGACGCCGCCCTAAAGGCAGTTTACCTGGAGGGACTGTCACCGAGAATCCGGGAGGGCATGATCGGGCATGAGGTCCCAACCTCCCTGGACCTGGCAGTGGATCTGGCTCTCCAACTGGACCGCTGCATCCTGAACCGGCCGAGCACCATGTCAGCCCCCATACACACCAGGACGTCACCCCGCCGGCCGGCTCACCAACCGACGGAGGAGCCGATGCAGCTGGGACATCTTCCCCCTGAGGAACGGGCACGGCGCTACCAGGAGGGAAGATGCGCTTACTGTGGGGATTTGGGTCACCACCGTGGCACGTGCCCAAAACGACCGGGAAAAGGTCCCTCCGGGTCAGAGTAGGAGCTGTCCCGCCCGGAGTCTCCACTTTTCCGGCTCCACACCGAACCACTCTCCCAGTCTCCCTCCACCTGGACCAAGGCCCGACCAGACTGGAGGCACTTTTAGACACTGGGGCTGCGGAGTGTTTTGTCGATCACGGACTGGTTACTCGGCTCATGATACCCCTCACCGCCCTCGACCGACCCATTCCCGTGACCTCTGTGGACGGCCGGCCCATCATGCCATACCCTCTCACCCACCGAACTCAGGGTCTCCGCATGACTATTGACCAACACCGGGAGACCCTCCACTTCCTGGTCATCCAGGCTCCGGCTACGCCTCTCATCCTGGGTCATTCCTGGTTCTGCCGCCGCGAGCCTCACATCTCCTGGTCCACCAGTAAAGTCCTGGCCTGGGGCACGGGTTGCCATAACCACCGGGACTCCCCTGCACCTCGGACTGGAGCAGCCCCTCCCACAGACGTAGACCTGACGCTCATCCCTCCTCAATACCACGACCTCGCTCAGGTCTTCGCTAAAGAACCCACTACCAGGTTACCTCCTCACCGACCCTACGACCTGGAGATCAGGCTCCAGCCCGGCACCACCCCCCCTCGGGGTCGCCTGTTCTCCCTCTCTCCGGCGGAAACCCGGGCTATGGACAATTATATAACTGATGCTCTGCAGAAGGGATTCATCCGACCCTCAACATCCCCCGGGGCTGCGGGGTTTTTCTTTGTTAAAAAGAAGGAGGGGGATCTCTGGCCCTGCATAGACTATCGAGGGTTAAATAAAATAACGATCCGGGACTGTCACCCTCTCCCTCTCATGGGCACCGCTCTGGACGCCATCACTTCATCCGTATTAAGGAAGGTGAGGAGTGGAAGACCGCTTTTATCACGCCCACTGGCCACTATGAATATCTGGTGATGCCTTTTGGACTCTGCAACAGCCCCGCCGTCTTCCAGCGGTTCATTACAGATGTGCTGAGAGACATGTTGGGTCGCTGGGTCTTTGTCTATCTAGATGACATCCTCATCTACTCCCGCACGGCCGAAGAGCACATCTGGCATGTTCGAGCTGTTCTGTCCCGCCTCCTGGATCATGGACTTTACTGCAAACTGGAGAAGTGTGCGTTTCACCAGGAGTACACCTCCTTCCTGGGTTTTACCATCTCCTCCCGGGGCCTGAAGATGGACCCCCAGAAGGTTCAGGCCGTAGCTCAGTGGCCTCTACCAACGACCCTGAAGCAGCTGCAAAGCTTCCTGGGTTTCTCGAACTTTTATCGGAGGTTTATACGCAACTTCAGTTCCCTCGCAGCGCCTCTGACCTCACTCACCAAAACCACCAATCAGCCTCGCCCTTTTCGCCTTACTCCAGAGGCTGTCCGTGCTTTCCATGATCTGGTCGGACGTTTTACTAAAGAACCCATCCTCCTCCACCCGGACCAGACCCGGCCCTTCGTCGTGGAGGTGGACGCCTCGGATGTGGGAGCGGGGGCCGTTCTCTCGCAACGGGATCCAGACTCTAAGCTCCACCCATGTGCCTACTTCTCCCGGAAGTTTTCCCCCACACAGCAGAATTACGGAGTCGGCGACAGAGAGCTGCTGGCAATAAAATGGGCGCTGGAGGAATGGAGGCAGTGGCTCCTGGGGACCACCGGTCCCTTTCTGATCTGGACTGACCACCAGAATCTCATTCATCTACAGACTGCCCGCCAGCTCAACCCTCGTCAGGCTCGGTGGGCCCTCTTTTTCGAGCCGTACCACTTCCATATCGCCTACCGGCCCGGCTCCAAGAACCTCAAGGCGGACGCTCTCTCTCGGCGTTTCGCACCAGATGCCGCCCCCCCGGAGCCTCGGACCATTCTACCGGCTCAACGCTTCCTGGCCTCCCTCCAATGGCCGTTGGGGCGGTCTATACAGGCGGCACTTCCTGGCGATCCAGCGCCGCCGGAGACCCCACCGAACCGTCTCTACGTTCCCGCCTACTGCCGGCAAGAGGCGCTCACGTGGGGGCATTGTTCACGGCTCGCGGGACATCAAGGACAAGCCCGCACCCTCCAGTTCCTCCGTCGGGCTCTCTGGTGGCCGTCCTTGAGGAAGGACGTCCGCGAGTTCACAGCTGCATGTGATGTGTGTGCTCGATCCAAGTCCTCCAACCGACCCGGCGCTGGAGAGTTGCAGCCTCTCCCTGTGCCCAAGCGGCCGTGGTCACACATCGGGCTGGACTTTGTCACGGGACTGCCGGCGGTCGACCACCTGGACACTATATTGACTATCACGGACCGTTTCTCCAAGGCCGTGCACTTAGTGGCCCTGGCCGGCCTCCCCACAGCCAAGAGGACGGCCGAACTGCTCCTGGAACAGGTGGTGCGGCTCCATGGTTTCCCTCAGGACGTGGTTTCCGACCGAGGACCCCAGTTCGTCTCACACTTCTGGAAAGCGTTCTGTCGCCTGGTCGGTGTTTCCACCAGTCTGTCCTCTGGATACCATCCGCAGACAAACGGTCAGACAGAGAGAGCTAACCAGCAGCTTGGACGCTACCTGCGCTGCTTCGCTTCGTCCCAGCCGACCACCTGGCCCCGCTTTCTCCTGTGGGCGGAGCTGTCACACAACCTCCAGACCTCCTCTGCCACGAGTCTGTCTCCCTTCGAGACCTGTTACGGTTATCAGCCACCTCTGTTTGATCACCAGGTGCCCGAGGTGGAGGTCCCTGCTGCCCAGACGCTGGTCCGCCGCTGTCTGCTCGCCTGGATCCGGGCCCGTGCGGCCATCACCCGGGCCAACACGGAGTATGCCCGTCAGCATCGCCGCCGCCGCCACCAGCCTGGCCCCGTCTTCCAGTCTGGCGACCAGGTGTGGCTCTCCTCCGCTAACCTGAGGATGCCGGCTGGCTCCCGGAAGCTCACTCCTCGCTTCCTGGGTCCGTTCCCTGTCCTCAAGGTCATCAATCCTGTCACCTGCCGTCTGCGCCTCCCGGCTACTCTCCGGATCCACCCGGTCTTTCACGTCTCCCAGCTTAAGCCGGTGATCTCCTCTCCTCTCCACCCTCCACCGGTCCGGGTGCCTCCGCCCCGCGGTGTTGAGGCGGATCGCACCTACACGGTCCGCAGGATTCTGGACGCTCGCCGCCGGGGACGAGGTTGGCAGTACCTCGTGGATTGGGAGGGGTACGGACCTGAGGAACGCTCTTGGGAGCCCACGAGCTCGTTTGTCGACCCTACCCTGCTAACTGACTTCTGGGCCCGCCGTCCTGGGACTTCGGGAGCCGTCCCTAGTGGTGGTGGTGGGGGGGGGGTCCTGTCACGAACTCCTCCAGCTGACTGCATTCCATTCATTCCTGCCACCAACGTGGCGACTGACGTCATCACGCCGACACTACTTAAGGAAGTGCCGGCGTTTCATTCATTGCTCAGTCATCGTTTCTCACCAGACTTTGTATCGAGTCTCCAGGCTTACCAGCCCTCTAAACACTCAAACTACAACTTCAGGAGATAACCACGCCGGTTATCTCCGTCTCTCCGCGTCTGGGCAACAGAACTCTCAGTCACGCTTCAGATCTGCCAACGAACCTGACACTATCTATCTATCTATCTATCTATCTATCTATCTATCTATCTATCTATCTATCTATCTATCTATCTATCTATCTATCTATCTATCTATCTATCTATCTATCTATCTATCTATCTATCTATCTATCTATCTATCTATCTATCTATCTATCTATCTATCATCTATCTATCTATCTATCTATCTATCTATCTATCTATCTATCTATCTATCTATCTATCTATCTATCTATCTATCTATCTATCTATCTATCTATCTATCTATCTATCTATCTATCTATCTATCTATCTATCTATCTATCTATCTATCTATCTATCTACAGACAGACGGATATATCATTTATTTATTTTTGCTCAGTGTTTGCTCGTTCTTTGAGCGGGCCTGTTCATTACAGTTTTTCTCAGTCGCTTTGGTGCGTTTCTCTAATCAGAATTAAAATTCTCATAACTATTAGTTCAACCTCCACAACATTTAGTCATTTGTGCACATCATAGTAGCAATTTCTCCTTTCTCTGAACAAACTGCAAATGATTTTGGACATGTATCAGTTGCTTTCATACATTTCTCTGCTGTTTTTTGACATTTCCATTTGCTTATGTCATGTCAGTCAAAATTAATTATACTTATTGATGCTGAATAGTCGTTCTCAATAAAACTAATAGTCTTACTTTCATTACTTGAGTCATTACACACAAAATTGTTGAACTAGTTATCAAATGTCAAATATCAGTCATCTGTCAAGCAAATTCTATACCTTTATCATTTTTTCCTGGAAATGTCTCCTAAACTGAACAATTGATCACAGGTGAATTTCGGCTGTCACTCATGGGGAGGTGAATCCTCAATTGGCAAGCATATATGAACTGAGCAGGAGCTAGTGTGTACCATTTCTACACTTCTGTGACACAAAATGGAAGGTCAGCATCGTGGAAGAGGGGGAGGAAGGGGAAGAGGGAGATATAGGCACATTCCTAAATAAATCAGGGCTACAATTGTGGACCATGTTGTTACAGTACTGTGCAATACTGTATGTACTGTTACATGTACTCTATATTGTTCACATTTGTGCACAGCTCTACCAAAAGGGTGATTTTTTGTTTACATGTATTCTACAGTAAACAAGTGACTGTAGCATATTTTCTTTTGCACAATGCTGTAGAATTACAAACACTTCTATACAGTAAAAATGTAAAACGTACGTATTCAGTGTTTCAGTTACTCCCAAAACTCCCATAACATCTACAGTAGCTTTACTGCACATTTCAAATGCCTGTACCAGTAGGGCATAGTGCTGTCTTGAGCATTTTCAGGTGTCACCAAATATTCTTGCAATGGAAAACACTGAAATTATAACCTGTCATGGTGAAAACATGACAAAGCCGTTTGACTATCTTGTTCATAAAAATGGTGTCAAGACTTTTCATTTTGATGGCACTGACAGTTTCATTGACATGAATACTTGCTTTTGAGGAATGGATGATCATTTTTGAGCATGTGACGTGCTTTTGCAGGCTATCCACTAGGTTTTGCAGTTTGCACTAATTGTTTTGAGAAATGCACTAACTGCTGTGCCAATGTTAATAGTGTTCTGAGAAACGCACCAAAGCCACTGAGAAAAACTGTAGGTGTGTGGGGAGTTGTGCATTCTGCTGACTCTGGTTGCTTCACAAACACATGCCTGCTGATTGTGTATCTACAGCTTCATAGTGGGGAGACTTGTGTAAATAAAAAACTACACACTCACTGGGGAAACCTTGATAGTACAAAGTTGGACCCCTTTTACTTTCAGATCTTTTCTAATTCTTCATGTCTTTGATCCAGCAAGAAGTTAGCAACATTCCTCAGAGGTTCTGGTCCATATGAGCATGACAGTTAGATCCACCTCCTAAAGGTTCTGGACTGGACTGAAGTCAGGTGACTGTGGAGGTCGTTAGAGTCCAGTGAACTCACGGTCATGTTCTAGAAACCAGTTAGAAAAGATCTGAGCTTTGTGACATGGTGCATGATCCTGCTGGAAGTAGCCAGTAGAAGATGTGTCCATGCGGTCATAAAGGGATGGACATGGTCAGCAACAATACTCAGGTAGGCTGCGGTGTTTTAACCAGGCTCAGGTGGGACTACGGGGTCCACAGTGGGACATACCATTACACCCCCACCACCATGCTGAAGCATTGGTACAAGGCAGGATGGATCTATGCGTTCGTGTTGGTGACACCAGACTCTGACCCCGACAGCTGAAATCCAGGTTCATCATATCAGGAAATGTTTTCCCAGTTTCGTCTGGTCCATTTCTGGTGATCCTGTAGGAACCCCAGTTTCCTGTCCTTAGATGACAGCAGAGACATCTGGTGTGACCTTCTGCTGCTGAAGTCCATCTAGAGAAGCTGTTGTGTTTTTGCTGACTTTGATAGGAACCAGTGGTTATCTGAGCTGCTCTTGTCCTTCTATCATGAAGTAGTCTGACCATTCTCTGTAAACCTTAGAGATGGTTGTGGGTTCAAATCCCAGAAGGTTATGTTGGTTTTTCAACACTCAGACCAGCCTGTCTGGTACCAACTATGTCATCCTCAAAGTCACTCCGTTCTTCGGCCTGATGCTCAGGCTAATCTTCAGCAGATCATCTTCACCACACCTAGAAGCCTAAATGCTGACTAGGCGTTTATGTATGTTTATTAGGCTACAAACAGTACATCGTCATCGCTTACAAAGAGATGAACTTTCCCTTCATGGTTTAATAAATGTTACTACCTGAACTTATAATCAGATCCTCTCACAGTGCATCAACAGATGGTTTTGGTGATGGTGAATAACAGACCACTAAAGCGTTGAAAAGACATCTGCCTTCAGGCTGATGTTTATCTGCAGTTCCTGTCTGATGGAATAACATAGACGCATGTGCTGAGGTGTGGACATCTGCTCTCATGTTTGAATACTGCACTGCATCAAATTGGACCTTCATTTGAAATAAGATTACTGCTATCTCAGAAGAACCCTTTCATCAGGACAAGATATGTCTCCATTTACAGGGAGAGAAGACAGATCCCTGATCTGTTTCTGTTTGTGTTCTCAGGTCTAGACGACTGTCTCCAGCAGTACGTGAAGAGCTTTGAGCGGGAGCAGATCGGAGGAGAGCAGCTGCTGCACATCACTCATCAGGAGCTGGAGGAGCTTGGTGTCACCAGGATAGGACACCAGGAGCTCATCCTGGAAGCTGTTGACCTGCTCTGTGCCCTGGTCAGTCTACATCGCATAGCTCTGCTGTGACTGTGCCTGGTTAGATACAGTGTGTTTGAGATACAGTGGAATGCAAAAGTTTTGTTAACCTTCCTGATTTTCCTGTGTAAATCATTGGGTGTTATGATAAAGAATTTCAGTGACATTTGAGAAGTGAATCAAAGTTTATAGGATTTACAGAACGTGTAAATAGGTGATTAAACAAAATTAGGCAGGTGCATACATTTGGGCACTGTTGTCATTTTCTTGATTCCAAAACTTTTAGAACTAATTATTGGAACTTAAAATTGGTTTGGATTAGCTCAGTGACCCTTGACCTCCATACACAGATGAATCCATTTATAAGAAACAGTGTTTAAAGGAGCCAATTGTAAGTTTCCCTCCTCTATGAATATTCACTGAAGAGCAGCAACATGGGGGGTTCAAAACCACTCTCACATGACCCGAAATCAAAGATTGTTCACCATCATGGTTTAAGGGAAGGATACAGAAAGCTGTGTCAGAGATATCAGCTGTCTGTTTCCATAGTTAGGAACGTACTGAGAAAATGGAAGACCACAGGCTCAGTTCAAGTTAAGGCTCAAAGTGGCAGACCAAGAAAAATCTCAGATAAACAGAAGTGAAGAATGGTGAGAACAGTCAGAGTCAACCCACAGGCCAGCACCAAAGACCTACAACATCATCTTGCTGCAGATGGAGTCACTGTGCATCGTTCAACTATTCAGCGCACTTTACACAAGGAGATGCTGTACGCGAGAGAGTTGCAGAGGAAGCCTTTTCTCCACCCACTGCACAAACAGAGCTGCTTGTGTTATGCTAAAGCTCATTTGGACAAGCCAATTCACACTTGGCTGCGAACCGCTCCGGCGAAAGCTGGAGATCACATTCTGATGATGCCAACAGGACCACATCATGTGCAAAAAGCAGAGACCTGATCTTTAGGCTACCAACTCGGATCCTCTCAACACCTTGGCTGTGCCAAAATTGGTGACAATAGGCATCCTAGGCAAAGTCCAACTTTCACTGGAAACAATTCCGATTCACTGTCAGCAATGTGGACCAAGCTCTGACACTGGTCATACAGGGCCCAAACAGCCCGTATCAAAGGGCCTGGTACCCCATACTCCCGAAGGCCTGGCTCCAGGGGGGGAACACACAGATTCCATTCATGTTTTTTCTCATAAGTGGTCTGTGGGCTGCGCTTTGTCTGATCCCTCACCTAGGACCTGTTTGCCATGGGTGACCCTACTAGAGGCATAACGCCTTAGACTACTTAACTCCTAGGATTATTAGGACACTCAAACCCCTCCACCATGATAAGGTGGCAGCCCAGGGAGCCTCTGATGGTATATGTACCTGAAACTTTTTATTGTAACGACCAACAATTTATACAGGACAATCATGAAACTGCGTTAGTGAGAGTTACAAATGATATTGTCATGGCCTCAGATAAGGATCTTGTGTCTGTTCTAGTCTTGTTAGATCTCAGTGCTGCCTTTGACACAGTTGATCACAATGTTCTTTTAGAAAGACTTGAACATGTTGTAGGGATCAAAGGAACAGCGTTAGGCTGGTTTAAATCCTACCTGTCGGACAGATTTCATTTTGTAAATGTACAAGACAAATCTTCTTCATACTCCAGGGTTACTTGTGGAGTACCACAGGGTTCAGTGCTTGGACCAATTCTTTTTACTATATATATGCTCCCAATTGGTAAAATCATTAGACAGCATGGGATAAACTTCCACTGTTATGCTGACGACACTCAGCTATATTTATCCATTAACCCTGATGAACCTAATCGGTTGGGTACATTACAGGCTTGTCTTGAGGACATAAAAAATTGGATGACTCTAAACTTTTTGCTTTTAAATCAAGACAAGATGGAAGTTCTCATCTTTGGACTAGAAATCCGGAAAAGGAAATTGCTTAGTCAATCACCTGACCTGAATGGCATTACATTAATCTCAGAAAAATAAGTAAGGAACCTTGGTGTTATCTTTGACCAGGACATGTCATTCAAATCCCAGGTTTCACAAGTTTGTAGGATTTCCTTTTTCCACCTTCGGAATATTGCTAAGATTAGAAGCATCCTTTCCAGGAGTGATGCTGAAAAACTAGTTCATGCATTCATTACATCAAGACTGGATTACTGTAATTCATTACTCTCAGGAAATCCACAGAATGTAGTTAAAAGTCTTCAGCTTGTCCAAAATGCTGCAGCTAGAGTTCTGATGAGAATTAAAAAGAGAGATCATATATCTCCTGTCTTAGCTTCCCTACATTGGCTACCTGTTAAATTCAGAATAGATTTTAAGATCCTTCTTCTCACATATAAAGCTCTTAATAATCAAGCTCCATCATACATCAGTGATCTGATTGTTCCATACGTTCCTAACCGAGCACTTCGCTCTCAGACTGAAGGTTTACTGGTGGTTCCCAGAATATCTAAAATTAGGATGGGAGGCAGATCTTTTAGTTATCAGGCTCCTCTCCTGTGGAACCAGCTCCCAGCTTTAGTCCGTGAGGCAGACACTTTGTCTACTTTTAAGAATAGGCTTAAAACATTTTTATTTGATAGGGCCTATAGTTAAAATCTGATGTTAGCCTAAATCTGGACAAGTGGGGGAGTAGAGGGAGGTGGAGTGTACAGTCGGTAAAGGCGGCTCTCCCTTGCCCTGACTTCAACATGCCTACATCTAAATAGGATAGGTTATCCAGAGTTAGCTCTGTAGTTATGCTGCTATAGGCTTAGACTGCTGGAGGATACACTGACCACTTTCCACACTCTACTGCTTTCTTCTACAATCTGCTCTTTAACTGTATTATTTCCTGCTATTTCAGCTGTTAACTTTATTTTCTCTCTAAGTGTTTTTCTCCCCAGAAGAAGCTACAATGATGTTCTAATGAGTTGTGGTGGCCTCATGGAGGAGGCCATCGTCTAGCACACTGCTGCTAACCACTTAAATATTCTCCCTCTCCTGATAATAACTTTTTGCTTTCGTTGACGTTGGATGTGCTACTACTAGTTTATCCGTTTAATTATAGATCCACTAGGATAAATACAATAAAGTTTATCTTTCACCAAATAGAATATTTACTAAGACATCACAATATAACATTACTTTGTCTTGTGTGTGTGTGTGTGTGTGTGTGTGTGTGTGTGTGTGTGTGTGTGTGTGTGTGTGTGTGTGTGTGTGTGTGCTCTGTCTTCTCGATCCCCAGTGAGTCGTGGAGGATGGCTGCTTATACCGAGCCAGGATTCTCTGGAGGTTTCTTCCTGTTAAAAGGGAGTTTTCCTCTCCACTGTCGCTTTATGCTTGCTTAGTATGAGGATTGCTGTATAGTCACTGACACTAGTCAGTGACTTGATGCAATTTGCTGGGTTCCTTATACAGGAAACATTATTTCTGATTGGCTTAATGAACTGACCTGAATTGGAATGATTATTATGGTAAGTGCCTTGAGACGACTCTTGTCATGATCTGGCGCTATATAAATAAAATTGAATTGAATGAAGATTTACAAGGCTGCCCAAACTTGTGCATTACTCTAACCTAAAAAGCCAATTAGAAAAATTTAAGGCTGTAAAATGTAGCACATTTCCCAAATTTATCAAACAATCTACAAATGTCTCAATTTGTAAATGGTGAGATGGTGTTTTCCATTTTTACTTGGAGATCAGAATTTCTAAGTTCCAGGTGAAAAACTGCACAGCAACCAGAAAATCATGTGATTTTCTTACTTGCAACTAGAAAAGTGTTGGGAGATTTTAATGGGCAAGAATGCTTCTACTGACCAGAAACACCAGAGACTCGCTTCACATTTACCTTTAAAACATCTCAATGATCTTAAATGCTTCTGAACATTCTGCAGACTGATGAGATAAAAAGGCAACTTTCTGCAAGGTATGCATTCCATTCCAGCTCGAATAAAACTTTCGCTAACACCTCATACCACCAGCTTTTCTGCTTCATGACCTGGACAACTTTTTGTAATTGCTGGAATCATGACTTCTGCCCTCTAGCAGAAAATACTGAAGGAGAACGTCCGAACTATGACCTTACAGAGCGAGTTCATAGAGAAACATGTTCTTTTTGAAATACACTGTCACTTGGAGTTTACCATACAAGCTGAACATGAAAATCTTCTTCTACACCTATTTCTTTCATGAGCCACAATACAAATAAACAGAAAACGCTCAAGTCAGAAAAAGCCACTCACATATTCATCACATTGTAAATTAGCATTCATGGACTCGCCCATTTTGGCTCATGACAGGGGAGGCTGTTGTTGATTTAGTGTCACAAGCGTGCCGTGAATGAAACGGAGGTGAGGATCCACACGCGGGTGAGGAAGGAGGCAGGCAGGCAGGAACATTTAAAACAAGGATTTAATAATGAACACGCAGGACAATGAAACAATGAGCCAACAAGAGACACAGAACTGAAGGGGTTTAAATAAATGAGGGCTGGGAGCTTGGGTGATTGGAAAACGAGAGGCAGGTGGGAGCAATTAACAAAGACACATGTCTGAACAGAATGGGGAGACAGGACAGGGTGTGACAGTACCCCCCTCAAAGGGCGGATCCCAGATGCCCATAGGAACACAGAGCAGGGCGGGAGGAGGGGAACCCAGAGGGAGGGCCGAGAGGGACCGAGGGACTGAGGGACCGATGGAGAGGAGGCAGGGACCAGTAGAGTCCGGGGGCCTGCGTCTGTGGCAGAGGAGGAGGCGACAATGGGCTCTTGGGGGCATGCGTCTGTGGCAGAGGAGGAGGCGACGACTGGCTCTTGGGAGCCTGCGTCTGCGGCAGAGGAGAAGACGACGACGGGCTCTGGGAGGCTCGCGCCTGGCAAGGGCAAGACCGGCGGTGACCGGAGGCAGAGACACTGCAGGAAACATCCTTGACTTCTGGACTGGCGGCGTCGGCGTCAGCCTCTGGACTGGCAGCGTCGGCCTCTGTACTGGAGGCGTCGGCGTTGACCTCTGGGCTGGAGGCGGCGTCGTCGACCTCTGGGCTGGAGGCGGCGGCGTCGACCTCTGGGCTGGAGGCGGCATCGTCGACCTCTGGGCTGGAGGCGGCGCTGTCGACCTCTGGGCTGGAGGCGGCATCGTCGAACTCTGGGCTGGAAACGGCGTCGACCACTGTGCTGGAGACGGCTGGGGACGGCGTCGACCACTGGACTGGGGACGGCGTCGGCCACTGGACTGGGGACAGCGACCACTGGACCAGAGGAGGAGCCGTCAACCACTGGACTGGAGGAGGACCCGTCGACCACTGGACTGGAGGAGGAGCAGTCGACCACTGGACTGGAGGAGGAGACATCGGACTGGAGGGGACGTCGACCTCTGGAGTGGAGGGGACGTCAACCTCAGGGCCGGAGGGGACGTCGACCTCTGGACTGGAAGGGACGTCGACCTCTGGACTGGAAGGGATGTCGACCTCAGGGCCGGAGGCGGGGTCGACCACAGGGCCGGAAGGGGCGTCGACCACAGGGCCGGAAGGGGTGTCAACCACAGGACCGGAAGGGGCGTCGACCACAGGACAGGAAGGGGCGTCGACCACAGGACCGGAAGGGACGTCGACCACAGGACCGGAAGGGGCGTCAACCACAGAACTGGGAGGGGCGTCTACCACAGGACTGGGAAGGGCGTCGACCACGGGACTGGAAGGGGCGTCGAACACAGGACTGGAAGGGGCGTCGACCACAAGACTGGAGGAGTCGACTTTTGGACAGAAGGAGGCGTCGACTTCTGGACACGAGGAGGCGTCGACTTCTGGATACGACGAGGTGTCGACTTCTGAACACAAGGAGGCGTTGACTTCTGAACACGAGGAGGCGTCGACTTCTGGATACAAGGAGGCATCGACTTCTGAACACGAGGAGGCGTCGACTTCTGAACACGAAGAGGCGTCGACTTCTGAACACAAGGAGGCGTTGACTTCTGAACACGAGGAGGCGTCGACTTCTGGACACGAGGAGGCATCGACTTCTGAACACGAGGAGGCATCGACTTCTGGACACGAGGAGGCGTCGACTTCTGGACACGAGGAGGCGTTGACTTCTGGACACAAAGGGGCGTCAACCTCAGGGCTGGAGACGTCGACCTCAGGGCTGGAGACGTCGACCTCAGGGCTGGGGGTGTCGACCTCCGTCGACTTCTGGTGCGGGGGCGCCGACTTCTGGTCCGGCGGCGTCGACTTCTGGTCCGGGGGCGTTGACTTCTGGTCCGTCGGCTTCTGGACCGCCGGCTTCTGGAGTGGAGAAGGAGCTGCTGCAGATGGGACCGCTTCCTTGGCTGGAGCCGCCGAACTGGGCTCTGACATCTGGACAGGCCGGCTCGGGGGAAGAGCCTCTTGGGTCACCGCTGGAACTGGAGCTGACTGAAATGGTGGCACCGGTAACTGAGAGAGCAGGGAGGATAGATTGTCCAGCTGGAGCTCCTGGAGACTGAGGCTCTGATGGAGTTGGGCCAGCTCAGCTCGGAGACCGGCGAGCTCTGCTGGGTGGACTGCGGGCTCGACCCTTTGGCCTGGAGACGAGAGAGCTGCTGACTGGACCGGAACCTTCTCCTGGTGATTCGGGGAGGATAGGGTGTCCAGCTGGAACTCCTGGAGGCTGACGAGCTGACGGATCCGGCCAAGCTTTGCCTGGAGGCCGGCGAGCTCTGTCTGCTGGGCTGTAGGCGTGGTCCCTCCCCTGCAGATGACGGAGCCGCTGACTGGACCGGAGGCGGGACCGCATAACTGATTGGGGGCGGAGTCCAAGCTGGCGCGCCGAGCCGGGGCAGCGGCGAGCTCGCGGCTCCGTCCTGGGACAAGGGGTGACGGTGAAGCCCAGCATCCTTCCCAACGCCGTGGGCCAACTCTGGGGGAGCACACAGCCAGTCCGGTGCCCACATAGCAGGAGCAGTCCATCTGCGCCTCCCCGTCCAACTCTCCATCCGGCTCCGGGAGGGTGGAGAGGATCGCTGAGGCCCGGACTCGGCGGCGGCGTCTGCGGCGAGGCGATACCGGAGGAAGAGGTTATCCCAAGGGATAACCTCCCCGCTGGATCCTTATGTGTGTTGGGTCATTCTGTCACAAGCATGCCGGTGAGTGAAACAGAGGTGAGGATCCACACGCGGGTGAGGAAGGAGGCAGGCAGGCAGACAGGAACATTTAAAACAAGGATTTAATAATGAACACGCAGGACAATGAAACAATGAGCCAACAAGAGACACAGAACTGAGAAGGTTTAAATACAAGAGGGCTGGGAGCTTGGGTGATTGGAAAACGAGATGCAGGTGGGAGCAATTAACAAAGACACATGACTGAACAGAATGGGGAGACAGGACAGGGTGTGACATTTAGCATCCAGGAGACAGCTTGGCTAGTAGAAGCTAACCATTGGCATTAGCATCTCCACAACATGGCTGAACTCCTTCGAACTTGTGTTATTTGTTGAGATAAAGCATCCATGTTGCAAAGCAAACGGAGTCAGTGGTTGAGTCACGTTGCATCATCAATTACTTTTTCACATAGACCTTAGTGAGCAATATCATTGTTTGAAATAGGCCTTTTCTTTTTACCCAGGCTAGCTTTGTCTGATACTGAAATTTACTTGATGAGTTGAGAAATTCAGGTGAGAAAAAAAGCAAAAACAGGAAGTCTGTAAGGATTAGGTGTCGGTGTGTTAGCACATGCTAAGCCATGTGTCTGCAACCTCCGGATCTGGAGCCACAGTCATCTAAAATTTTCAGAACTGACCCCTTACTGTTTTCTACAGCCACATATGGTTTTTAATGCATTAGTATTGCACTAAACACATACGTTTTCAATGAACATTTATGTGACTGATACATGTATAATTGTGTATCCCAAAATGATCAGCATTAACATTTTGATCTAACATTATTGTGATTTTGGACTTTAGTTTAAATGTTTGGGAAGATGTGATAGTGCTGTGGTGCAGCTTAAGTTTTTTGTTTTGTACATCACTGATTGATACTTGTACTTCTACTACATAGTATTTTAAACCCTAGTACTTATATCTGAATGATAAGTGTGAATACTTTGGACACCTCTGGTCGTGTCAGACCCATACCTTAGATGGAACTGGCACCATTGCACACCGGATCCTCTTGGATTCTTTTCTATTAAATCTGCTGATGACTGTACATTATATTTTTTACATGTAGTTTTCTCATATGTATAAATAAATAAATAAATAAATAAATAAATATAATTTTTTTCATAAAAATTTTTGGGAAACACTTAAACTTTTGGAATCATGCATATATCTTTTTTTGTTGCTGTTGTTTTGTGGATGTGTTATTTAAAGAGCAAGTCACCCCCAAATCAGCTTTTTTTCCTGATAAACTATATAAATGCATGTCTAATCGTGCTGCGGACACACGTAGTCAATAGTTTTGCACTTTAGTGCATCTTAGTTAAAATTTTAATTTTCTGCCTAAAACTGTCAGTGTTGTGCCGTTGTCAGGTAAAAACTCTGCACTGCATTTGAATTTAAATCTGCCATCGCTATTGGCTAAGAGGTACCCTAGAACATTAGCTGGTACCATATGATGTCACAATGTCGTTGTGAGCCTGTGTGTGTGTGTGCATTTTTTAGCGGCTCTGCCCTCTTGGTCTGCTAGGCAACAGCATTTGTTGCATTTTTCAAACAGGAAGTGGGAGTTGAGTAAGAATCTGGTAGGGGGTGAATTGCTCTTTAAATGTACATTTACAGTTTTCCCCTTCATGTTGGTTCAGTTGACCCACACTTGGGTCTGTGCAGCAGTGTTACTCGTTAAAGCATTGATTCCACACTTTTGAGCAAATTGTAAAGTTGTCTGCAGCAGAATCAAACAGATTCAAACAGAACAAATAAATAAAAAATGCATGAACCCTAAAATTCACCTACTAAAGTCTCACGGACGGTAATACAATGTGCTGGGTGTTTATTTTACTTCACCAGTTATTAGCCTAACAAATGCCCAAAACAAGAAAAGAAAATTGGCGTTGCCATGGTTTAGCTTGGTGCATACTTCGTGGGTCAGGTCTGGCTGTCTATGCAGTGGCCCTGCTCAGGATTAGAGAATTAGGGGGAATTAGGTGCTACTCTCCCAGAGAGGGAGAGGAAAGGTGAGAGGGAAGGAGAGAGGGAGAGTATGTAGGAAGAGAATGCAGCATGCACCTTATCTCTCAGGCACACATGGCTGGATTAGTTAGAGCTGTGTGAGGTGTGAGTGCGTGCATGTGTGTGTGTGTGTGTGTGTGTGTGTGTGTGCACGTGTGCGTGTGTGTAAGAGAGAAAGAGATAGGGCTAATCATCACCTTTTTACATTCAAATCTTCCAGCATGGGAACGAGTGTCCCTGAGTGCTGATCATCAAATATGCTGGAACTGAACACACTCACACACACATTCTCACACACACATTTAAGGATGCCAAGTGAGCTGGATGAACCATTAAAGGCATACTTTGCAACATTTTCAAATTTTAAATCATTTTTTGGAGAGTATATGTGCAAAAATGACTCTTTACAGGGTTAATGAAATGCCATTCCAACGCCCTGTGAGGCCAGACTACCGCACTTGCAATTTTAGAGTGCCGCTCCGCTGTGTTGGAACTTAGAAACAAATGGTAGCTGACATACCTGGCACGGCAGTCTGCTTCCAGCACATTTCCTGCATGTTTTAGATCATGAACACAGCTGATTTGTTTAATTTAGTGATGAATCGCTCCTGTGGACACTAAAGAAGGATGGGAGACATTTCAGCTGTTAGATTAAGTTGCTAAAAAGCTCAACGTACAGCGAGCAAATAACATTTGCTTTTGTTTCTACTAAACAAACACTAGGGGGTGCTAAAAGCAAGCCAAACTGCCTAGTCTCCCTTTAAAATACTGTTGTGAGTACTTTTACCAGATAATATTTACCTAGTATTTTACAAGCTGGGCCTGGCTTTTTGTTGCTTTTGCTATCAGATAAATCACACGTAGTAACAATAAACATTACCTGCTGAGACCAAGAAACAAGGTCTGGGAAGAAAAATGACAGCCTGGCTTCTTTAAAAAGCACATTTCATATTTCTATAAACAAGACCACTTTTGGCTCGGGCAGAGTCTTATTAAGATGCTGCTTGGAAACGACCAAATTCAAAGAACTTTAGAGACACCAAATATTTTGCAGAAAATGGTCAATAAATCTAAAATATATTAAAATAAATCTGCTTCAGTTGGCTAAACAAGTTACTGCAGACACTGGAAGTCAAACTTGGATGAGCTGAGAGGAAGATGGTTTAACCGTTGGACTACCAAAGCCAATACAATAACAGAGTTGGACGCTGTTGTAGGCAAGTTTTGTCGGAACGGGCGTGGGCGGGGTTTCGCTGAACTACACCGCTTCATTTTCAGATATAGATTCAGGATGATGAAAATAACTCGTATTCAACATAAAATTGCATCTCAGTGGGGAAGTCTGGGCTTCTGTGCTTAGGCTGCTGCCGACGCGACCCGGTGTCGGTACAAGATCTGCTCGGGTGCAAGATCGGCTCGGGTCCGTCGACTGCCGATGACGTCTAAGTAGTTGATTGGCTGAACATGAACCTTACGGAATTACGTAATCACGTAACGTTGTTATCACGTGACATTGGTCCAGGCAAATTTTTTCTATTGGAAAGATAACTTTTACAAAGAAATCCATCATTACCTCTTTGAAAATACACTTTTAGCATAGAGCTGCAAGTATATTAGGGCTGAACGATTAACTGCATGTGCAATTAAATTGCGATGTGACTAAAGGAGATTTTCTAATGGCAAAGGCTGCAATTTGGCAGCGAGTGGTTAGCGCAATGCTAATATACATGGAAAAACCCATAGGAATGCTAATGCTAATATCGCCGATTACATTATTACAAATTATGAATTAGAAACGTGCCAAATGATTACATTTGGAGTCTAATAGAAAGTAAAACTACCATCAATCAAATAAGTACAGACAGGTATTTTAGTAAAGCCAGAAAACTTTTAACTCCAGAGCTATGAGCGTAACTGAACTACGCATGGACAAGACGTCAAAAACTCAACACAAATACTTCAATAAACGGGACACACTTCTTTCCTGCAAATACAATTTCACAGGTGTTGCTAATACCTATGATCCTTCAAGGGATGTGCTCAAAGAGGAGTTCAACATGAATCAAATATAGTGTTTTATTTTACAAATACTATTATAAACACAAACTTACGTCTTAAGAAACATTATTTTAATAACGAAACTGCTAAATTCTTTCCAACAGTATAGATGTGTAGGGTATTTTGTCCGAGTGGGTTTGCCGTACTTTCACATCATCGGCAGTCGAAGGACCCCGAGCCGATCTTGCACCCGAGTAGATACTGTACCGACACCGGCTGACAATTGTAGCAGTGATATTGCATCATTTATGGTGTCTACCTTTGTTCTCAAATGTTTAAAATAGCATGATCTGGCCACTTTAAAAATGCTAAATACATACAAATCCACCATTCCAGAAAAGCAAATGGAGACCACACAAAATGACTCAGAAAATGGACCCTGGGTCGCACTACAAACATGTCTGTTATAAACATGAACAAGACAAAGATTTGGTTTCAGTATTATTTCTGTTCTCCTCCACTAAAGGGCTACAGCTAACAATGTATCTGTGTCATCTCCTCTTTCGTAAACAACGATGTTCCATGTGTATATCGTTACTGTTGAGTTAAGTTGTAACATCCTTTATTTAGGGGGTATTTTGTCACAAAATCTCCATTTAAGATTTTACACTACTGCTCTGACATGACAGTAACCCATAAATGATCTGAAATAGATTACAAAAAAGAAGAAAAATAGAACTAAACATCAAAAATAACATCCATGTGGATCAGTTATAGTATAATACTTTTTCTGGGGTAAGCTTTTGTCCATCTGTTACTTACTACACTCCTCAGCTTGCCACTCAAACCAGATTATTTACTATCATTTGTAAACTCACCGGTCATGAAGAAGACCATAATCTGGCTCCTCAGATTGAGAGGCTGTTCCACACACTGACACAGCTGTCACTCTTGCAGTCTGTGCTACTAATTGGACCACTTTATAGGCAGGAAGTCATCCAGAAAGAAAACAGGCATGTTTGGGAATAAAACAGGGAATGTCAGAGAGCAACACAGTCTCACACCCGAAGCGTCAAAATATGACGCGTGTGACCAAGCCTCAATATATGACGATTCGGGACGCCCCAGCGCGTCAGGAGATGATGATCAGGGACACGCAGGGACACGTGGCTCCGCTGGCGTCAGTGTCTGACGCCCGCGGTCACACGGAAATTATTCGACTATTTAACCTTCCCCTCACCCCAATCCTAACCTTAAGGTCAGTAACTGTGACCTTAAGGTTAGGATTGGGGTGAGGGGAAGGTTAAGTAGTTCTCAAGTCGTTCTAATGTCCGTCTCACCACCGGCGTCGAATACCGACGCTCTGGGACGGTGCGTCATCAGTGTGTCCCTAATCGTCGTCCCCTGACACGCTGGGGCGTCCTGAATCGTCACATATTGATGCTTTGGGTGTGAGAATGTGTTGCGATAAAGATGTATTTGATGCAGGGAGCTGCAAAGATTTCGTATCTGCCTCTGCAGCTCAGTCGCATATTTGTGCATGGAGTTAATTGTTGTACAGATTTAAAGCAAATATGCAACCGTCTCTTGAATCTTCGAGCTAGCTAACGACATTGTTGGAGCGTTTACACCAGCGCCGTTTGGTCCAGACAAGAGTTAGTTTCCAGAGAGGCAGAGTTAAGTGAAGGAACCTTAACATGGGCATGATGTGTAATGGTGAGGAGGTCCAGGGACTTATTGCTATATGATCAACGATTCTGTCAGCAATCTTGGTGCGACCTTTGACCCTGATCTCTGGATTCTCATGTCAGTTCTCTTGTTCGCTCTTCCTTCTTCCATCTCAGGAACGTTGCTAAGCTGAGTCCCATTCTGTCTCGCTCTGAACTTGAGACAGTTCTCCACACCTTCATCTCCTCACGCTTAGACTACTGTAACTCTCTTTTCACGTGTCTGAGCAGAACCTCCCTGAACCGTCTACAGGTGGTTCAGAACGCCTGTGCTCGGCTTCTGACCAAGTCCTCCAAACACACCCACATCACCCCGCTTCTCCTCCAGCTTCACTGGCTGCCAGTCAACCTCAGGGTTCATTTCAAGATCCTGGTTCTGGTCTATAGGGCCTTACATGGACAAGCACCATCTTACATTGGTGATCTTCTTAGTCCCTACACCCCCAGCAGGTCCCTGAGGTCCAGTGATCAAAGCCTACTGGTTGTGCAGCACCAGGCTAAAGGTCAAAGGTGACAGATCATCTGCTGCTGTGGCCCCCAGACTCTGGACCTCTCTCCCCCTGAGCCTGAGATCAGTGGACTCAGTATCAGAAGGGTTTTATTGAAATATGTGTGAGAATCACAACATTAGGAAATGGCTGCAGTCGTTGGTGTAAGAAAGGATAAATGATCAGCAACAAATAGAATTAAGAAATAAACCCAGTGAAAGGATAAAAATATAGGGAAGCAGCAACTATATACAAGTCAGTGTAGGTACAGGTCAGAGCGGATCCGTTCAGGTGCAAACACAACACTCAGGTGAGTGAAACAAAGCAACTGGAGTGGACAGTTTCACGATTGACATTCATTCATTCATTTAGGCGTGAAAACTAACCAAAGGAAGGGCTTAAAAGTCTTGTCAACTGAGAAACTGTGTAATACTTGTTATTTTTAAAAAATGTGATCAATTACTCTAAGTTGCATACACATGCTGAGCTAAAACATTTTTTCTAGACAAGAAATTACTGCTGCACTGTACGTCACAGGAAGAATTAGCATTCACGGCCCCACCCAGCTTTGGTTTGTGTTGATTTAGCAGCCAGGAGTGAGCAGAGCACATCTCAGCTAGTAGACGCTAACCATTAGCACAACAAGGTTGACCACATTCAGGCTTGTGTTAATGGTAGAGATAAAACATTACTTATGGCAATTTTTTACCCAAGAAAGAAGACAGCTGAAAAGTTACATCGCCGTTAGATAATCAGAGCTGAGATGTTTGCACATCATGAACAGTGTTGGGCGTTACTTCAAAACTGTAATGCATTATTTATTACTTGTTACCCTCATTTTAAAGTAATTCATTACATTACAATATTACTGATTTTAAAATGTAAGGCATTACACTACTTTTGCATTACTTTAAGTTACTTTCACCAAAAATAACTTCAGTATGAGTTTGGTAATCTGATGCCTGGTGAACTCATGACATATCCGGTGGAAGGTGATGTGGTGTCTGAGCTAGGATTGCTGTTAAAAACAGTTCTTTAGAAGGATTGTTTATGTAATAAATGCAACAACAATCTGTACTCTCAGCATGCTGCCATCTTAGATTAACTGAGCGGCGAGTGAGGTGGTGGGGGCTCCAAATCTATTTAGCCTTTGTCCCCAAATGCCTTGATACGGCCCTGGATGTGGGACTGACTTCTGGGGTGATCTAATTCTATCACATGTATAAATATTAAAAGCGTATATATTATTGCTTTTCACTGGTAAAAATGAGTATTGGGGATAAATTTACCTACATTTTTTGTTTTCAAGCACTTTGTTTTGTTTTCTTGATTTTATTTGAATAATTTCCTGCCCTTTCTCTCTCTAACCTTCCTGCATGCTGCATGTTTTCTCCGTCTTCCAGAAAAAACTGTAAACTAGACTTCCTACTTTCTATCAGCCAGAGGGATCTTCACATGCGCGGCGCTCCAGCAGCAATGAGTTGAAATCACCGGAGCCCAGATTAACTCAGCTGAGGCAAAGCACGTCAGAAAAGCACAAAATACCAGAGAACATGCGCTGATATGAACGATCGCAGGTGAATTATTTTGTTTTAGTGGAGCGATTTTGTGAATGTTACAGCGGCCGCGTGCAGGACGCAGCTGAGCCGTTACTGCTGCGTCCTCTCTGCCCGCAAAGCTGAGTCCATAAATGACGTAATATATGCAGATACTGGATCTTTCTTCGGGTTTCCTGCAATTTGAATTTTTAAGAAACGCAGCTTGATTCTGGGTTTAAAAATGCATTGTAATTACCGCGTTACTGACGATTGTACCGAGTAAATATTACCATTTTCTTTCCCTGTAATGCCTTACATTACCACATTACAGCAAAAAACAATGCATTACAGTAATTAATTACTTTTGTACCGCATTACTCCCAACACTGATCATGAATATTATTAATTAAGACTTGTACCCTGTTGCCTCCCCATGCATTTGTTCCTACTAGAGACCACAGCACATTTATTAAAAACTGAGTGAACAAGACCTTTAAATTTGCATTCCCTGGCTGCTCACAGGACTGGTGTTCACCCAATACCTGTGGTGTTCCACAGGGTTCCTTATTTGAACCATTTTCATTGTGGCCTATTGTTTCATGACAGGTATATATTTTTTATTTAACTCATATCTTCTGCAAAAGCATAGTAGAATCTTGAATTACATTGAAAATGGCATTTCAAGAACCAAAGAGAGTTCCTGGAACAGGAGCGCCAGAGCTTTTTCTCCCAGAGAACGAGTCACAAAGCATTCATTCATACTAGAGACCACTGCAAATATGCATTATTATTATTGGGTTTTGGTTTATTTGGGTGGGGGGCATGGTTTTCATCTGATTGCACAGCTTTATGATTCATGTCAGGATCAGTTTAGGACTTCAAAATTCATTTCTCATTCACACATTCATCTTAAAATCTTTATTTTCATTTTTAATTGAGCCCATATGACAGAAGTCCTCAGATGTTCAGCAGTTATTTTGATCGCCATCCTTGGCTTCATCTCTGTAGTTTTTATTGCGAAAAATAATAACTTAACATTACATCACCCCATTTTCTCAACCTGCGTTTGTTGTTCATTTAGGCAACACAACTGTAAATAAATGTTCCTCGAAAAAAAGCAAAAAGAATTTGTCTCATGTAAAGTTGACAAAATGCAGCTAAAGCCTGCTGAACACATTTTGTAATTTAGACATCGTACAAAACTGATCATGCTGATTCAGGGATCAAAGATGTCCACACCACTCGCGCAGAAATGCTTACATTTCTGTCTTTGAAGCTCCCCCAAATGCAGCTCAGCAAAGGTTTAGGGTTCGAAAGAAAGTGGACCTCAGGGTGAAGTCCTTCTTATGGCTCAAACATGTTTTGTGCAGTGCTCAACTGGGATTTCAATGTTTGAGAAAGATTAGCACAAAGGAGAGACCACTCCATAAATGGTAACCATGGCAACTAGAGGGGGTGAGGTTGGTGGTAGACTTGAGTTGTAATGTCTTCATGCAGTGTTGATTTGTGCTGATATCCACAAAGTCACTCAGCTTCTTCTTCCCCCCGATTCGCATCAGCGCTCCGTCCCCAGGAGGTGCTCAGGTTCACATCCAATCATGACGGCCTAATTACAACGGCGCAAACGTCTACGCTCCGAGTGCATTTGTGCATTCACACAGAATACAGAGAATCATGCAGGCATAGTGTGTGCTTGACCCAGATCTGCTGAGATGAGTTGCTGGGTGCTCTCTGTCGTCCTCTCCCTTCTGCGTTTGGTCTCTTAGTTCCTCAACTGTCTATAACTCTTCTCAGTCTCTCTCTGCTGCCACGGTGACACCCTCATAGTCACTGTGGTCGTGACTGTGTAGATCTAGAGGCAGAGGAAGAATAGATATGCCTTACTTTGCTTCTGACATAATAAGTGTGTGTGTGTGTGTGTGTGTGTGTGTGTGTGTGTGTGTGTGTGTGTGTGTGAAGTCTCTGTCAGGTAGGACATGACGCGAGGTGCCCTGGGACACCGAGCACAATGTGTGTGTGTTTATTTAAAAGGCTCACAGTGGCGTGTTGGGCTTTGCCTCCATGCTGCTGGTGCTGTTGCACTCCAGTGAACATGTAATAGTTGTGTGTTGTTTCACTGCACAAAAGATCACAGTTTCATCAAAAGGCTTCAAAAATGATAAAATGGCTACACAGTTAGCCACTTATAGGATGTACCGAGAATGTGAGGATAAAGCCCTGAATATGAGCGTCATTTTGTGAAGGTTTTTCCTGAGTGTGTCTTAACTTTGTTTTCACCGACTGGTTTAAAAATTATAAACTCTAACAACTATTATGAACTTATTAATTTTTTAACCAGCTTGAACCAGTTAAAGCATATTTAGTTGCGAGCTATGGTACAAAAACAGAACAAAAGTTGCCAAGAGTAAATTTCAGAGAAAAAAAAAAACTCTGACATGTTGACATACATTTTGTATATTTACAAAAAGAAATGAATATTCTGTCAGAAAGTCAGACATTTGCTAGAACAAAATTATTTTCCATGCTAAACGCATAAAGTAAAGCTAGGATATTCTCTGACTTTGTAAAGTCAAGAATTTGCAAGAAAAAGAACTTTTAATTTTATCAGAATAAAAAAATACACTCGGAAGGTTGCTGACGTTGTTTTCTTTTGTTTTTCTTTTTTAGCGTGGGGATTGTCATTTATGCTGTGTGTGTGTGTGTGTGTGTGTGTGTGCGCGTGTGTGTGTGTGTAAATCAGGGAACTGCGTGTGACATATGTTCATTTTATGAGGATTGTTGAAACAGAAAACAAAACAAAAGAAAAAGAGATTTAACTTGTTGAGTAAAGCAGGAAAACTGAAGCAGAACTAAACACAGAATTAACTGCAGACCGCTGCTAGCCTTGTTAGCATTATTGTGAATCATAACTAGCTAAAAGCAGCAATCCTGAATGCAAAATAAACTTGTAAAATGAGCACTGTGGGCTTTTTAAAGCTGTTTGGACTGGCATCTGCAGTCAGAAAAGGGAAAACCCCTTTTCGCACATAAGTGATGAAAAAGGGCGTCAGGGGTCTGATGCAGAGGGTGGCGGACCAAGCGTTTGTTTTTGATGCGCTGGGAGTGAGAATGTGTTGCATTTTCATATAATGCAGAGAAAAAGAATATCTGTTAAGTGAACTGTTGTCCTTTTAGGAAAATCTAAAACCTTTCATTTATCTTCCAGAACTACGGCCTGGAGACAGAGAATCTCCGAACACTGTCCCACAAGCTGAACGCTTCAGCAAAGAACCTCCAGAACTTCATCCTTGGTCGGCGGCGGGGCGGTCATTATGACGGACGAGCCTCTAGAAGGCTGCCCAACGATTTCCTCACATCAGTGGTGGATTTGATTGGTGCTGCCAAGAACTTGCTGGCCTGGCTCGACAGGTGAGGCCCTAAGCGACTGCGCAAACACATCCCATTTAGAAGACCATCAAAAATAGACTGAATGAATTATTACATGAGTAATGACAGAGATGATCAAATCACGACATCTTCTGATTATAACTGAGAACAAGAGACTGGTACAACATGGCAAAGTGAGAGTAATTGACCCTGTGCACGGAAAATTGCAAATTTCCGGGTTCCGACCGCAAGGTTAGTTATTTCTGGCTATTATTGTGCTAATGAAAATACGTGGAAAATGAGAGGATTAATTAAGACATTTAATTGTAAAACTTTGCTTTGATTGGCATGCCTGTGTTAGTATATGTGTGTGTGTGTATCAACCTGCTCCTACATAGCTGCTAGACAACAGGCGAAGATGGCAAACAGCCGCTAGTTTCACCAAACGTTTGTGAAATAACAACAAAGCACGACCGAGACGCTCCGAACTAACGGGGGAAGAGAGCCAGTGATTCATACCAAATCACTGGACTTTAGTGGCAGATAATGTCTTATTTAGAAGCTGCACTGCTGCCACAACTCCCATTATGGATAGACGTTGATCGTAGATGGATATTTCTCGGACTCCAAGTAGCACCGAAGTTCTCCGGGTGAGTAAATAAACGTATTGCATAGTAGAAATAAGGTCCAGGTAGCAAAAAGGAAAAAAACTGTAGTTTCTGCTTAATAATAATGTCATGCCCCTTTTAGTCAAGTCCGCACTAGTTACCACAGCCGTGCTGTTTACTCACCTTCGTAGTTGTGCACTTACTGGGGTATGTACAATTTGAATCCCTTTTCCCGTTTGCCTTGTGGAGCAGACGAAAAAGTGTCGACGATACGATGAACCTCATCAACTGAAATTTTTGACAAAATCATAAGGGATCTGGAAAAGTACAGGTCACTGCGTGCACCGTCCATGTTGACATTGTGAAGAAGACAGGAAGTACAACGGCTCTAATATTTAATTGGACCGCCTTTAGCTTTGGTTACACACACATTCGCTGTGGCATTGTTTCGATTAGCTTCTCAATGTCACCAGATTTATTTCTGTCCAGTGTTGCATTGATGATGGTAGAGTCTGACCGCTGCCCAAAACCTTCTCCAGCACATCCCAAAGATTCTCAATGGGATTTGGGTCTGGACTCTGTGATGGCCGATAAATGTGTGAAAACGATGTAACGCCTGGAGCACACCGGACACGGAAGCACGGCGATGTGCCACGAAGCGCCGTGGAAAAGACGCCCGCATAGGCGTCATTTTAACCGGGGACGCCGGGGACATGTCCCCGGCAAAATTTGTGATTGGCAGCTGTGTCCCCCCCACTTTCAAAAACGCCTGCTGATGAGGATTTTTGTTTTACCAGCTCAGATCTTATACCAGGGGTCGGCAACCTGTTC
>NC_091741.1:27234495-27236995 GCF_043380555.1 Nothobranchius furzeri | reverse complement strand
AAAGAAAGTCAAACTAATCACACATTTTCCCCAAAAGCCATCTGAGTGTGTTCTATACATGAATGATGTGTTTTTACATTTCTGCAAATTTTTAAAGCTAATCAACGCCACACCTATGATCTCTCACTGCTATCATCAGAGAAAAGCTTTTAGTTGACTCTGCTTTTGGAACAGTTTCATGTCACGTTTGAGTACACAGTTGAAATTGATTTCATGTGTGTGTTCTGCGAGTTGAGGTGCAGATGAGCTGCGGGCCTTTGGAAGGCCTCGTGAGTTAAAGTGTCTGCGTTCCCGTGTGAATGTGAGTGAGCAGCTAGTGTCTGATCTGGGCTGACAGTCCGATCAGGACACTTCCTGATTCCATTCAAGGTCAGGTGGAGGAAACCAAACCAGAAAATGCGTCTAGGCTAAATCTAAAACCGCTACCAAAGCTACATTATGTACATTTTAGATACATGGTCCAACAAATGAATAAAATGAATTAGCAGATATCTCAGTGATGACATCTCCATGGAAAACCATAACGATCCAGGCTGGCTCCTCATAATGTGGGTGTGTTGAAGTGAGTCATCCCTGAGCTTTTTGGTTGAGTTACGGCTGTCAGATTCCTCTACTGCCACCCGACTGATAATGACATGGGACAATAACAGCAGGCCCATCCAAATACCCCGATGCACAACAACCCTCGGTGCTGGACTAACAACAGCTGAGTCTGTAGAAGGTCGGCGTGGACAGAGAGGCTGTTTGTTTATGGATATAGCCTTTTAGCAGACATTTACTGTGTGGACAAACTAAAGAAGACGAATGAAAGGCCCATAAATCCTTGAAGGAATGCACAACACACAGATTTTTAGTGTAAGATCAGTTAGCTCCCAGAATATGTGTTGTAAGTTTTTTTAAGGGAGATTAGGCAGTTTTGACTTACTTTTAGCACCCCCTAGTGTCCGTTTAATAGAACCAAAATCAAATCTTCTCCTCGCAGTGCATTTGTCTTTTTAACACCTTAATCCAGGGTAATTCAAGTTTGGGCCTCAAGGGCCAGTATCCAGCATGTTGTAGTGATTTCTCTGGTCCAGCACACTAGATTGAGTGGATGAGTCACCTGTGCAGCAGCTAATCAGGCTCTGCAGAAGCCTGTTAATCACCTGCTGATTGAAATCAGATGTGTTGAAGCAGGGCTAAAACTAAAACATGCTGGATACCAGCCCTCGAGACCCGGAATTGAATAGCCCTGCTTTAATCTAACAGCTGCAGTGGCGGATCTAGGAATTTTCTGAGCACGGGGCCATCAAGGGGCCACAATATTTGTAGAGGGGCTAAATATCAATCTGACATCCTGTTTCACACTGGAAACCCTATTTGGCTCATTAGCATCACTAGTGTTTTTTTTTACTATAATAATATTTTTCATCATTGCAAAAAGAACAAATGAGGGGGCCAGTCTGATTTCAGCAGGGGGCAATGCCCTTGTGGCCCCGCCCCTACAACTGCCAATGAACAGCTGAAATGTCTCCCAGCCTTCTTTAGTGTCTACAGGAGCAAATCACCACTAAATTAAACAAATCAGCTGTGCTCATGATCTAAAACATGCAAGAAATGTGCTGGAAGCAGACTGCACCACCGGGTATGTCAGCTCAATTTCCAACACACTGGACTGGCACTCTGACGTTGCAAATGCGATATTCTGGCCACAGAGGGCGGTGGGGTCTGAGTGACATTTCTTTGACCCTGTAAAGGATCATTTAGCACACACTGGTTTCAAGAAATTTTTTTAAATATGAAAAAGTTGCATAGCACCCATTTAAGCTAACGCATAAAAAATGGTCTCCTCCACAGTTTTTGTTATTGTTGCGTATTTTGATATTGCTTTTGTTGATGGAAGAGATTTCTAATTGATTTGACTCCAAAAATTACAACAATACATTAGATGTTACAATTTTAGTGATGCAAAGTGCATTCAAAATGGTTTGCATATGCATGAAAAAATACCAAACTCCCCCCAACATGGCCGACCAAATCAAGTTGGCTACTGTTGTAGCTTTGTCTTCATAGGGGTTTCTGTAGCTATGCAGCTAACGATGCACTCTGACATGATGCAGTGATTTTACCGCTAACTTGGTTTTTCATGAGTGGTTCTCATTTATTTTCAGCAAAGCCCCCCTCAGATGCATGCCATGCATCCCGACTCCATCATGGTAAAATGTCCAACGGGATTAGGGAAATTGATGTCAAGGTATCCAGAGCAGGGGAAGGGAGTGTGTTGGATATGGCATCTACTTTGGGTTCTTCGTCAGGGAATCTCCGACCGCGGGGGGTAACGGGGTGGCCTCTCTGAGGTTAACTAATAAATGTGACAGGCAGGTTTTATAAATAATAAAACATCAAAAACATTTTGTTCGCCAAGCAGATGCAAAGGTAGTGGTGACGAAGCATCATAAGCTTTTTGTTTCACTCTTGAGTAGAATGCAAAGGAACCAGGTATTGTAGTTTAGAATGCTGT
>NC_091741.1:27211995-27229495 GCF_043380555.1 Nothobranchius furzeri | reverse complement strand
CTGAAACGCTACAAGAAGGTAGAATCTATTGAGTTGTAAGTGATCTGAACGTTTCAAGATGATCGCACATTCCTATAGGGGGTCAAACCATGTCCCAAAGGTCACCGGGCCTGGTGTCACTTTAAAGAAGTAGTCCAGTTACACCTTTGAGGGCTTATAACTTGGCTTCTGAATGTCCTAGAGAGATCAGGTTTGTTTTAGTGTACTCCAATCAACAGCCCCTACAACCTCAAAAAGGAATGGAGTCATTAGCACTTATGGTTTTTAAATGGCTGTGTTGGCTATGGTAGTCCAGAGATTAAGACATCTGGTGTTGACAGTAATTTATTCAGCCAGCTGAAATGGATTTCATGTTTTTCTATTTTAGTTTTATTGATATATTAGAATATTTTGTGTCTTTAAACATCGTGAATTTGGTCATTTCCAAGCAGCATTTTAGCTGATTTACTCTGCTCACCTCACACGGACTCACACTGGTTAAATAAACAAAGAAAGTTTAAAAAACACATATTAGTTTACATATAAAGGGTAGAAAACTTCATACCAGCAAGTGTAGCTAAAACGAAGAAAAGAGTTACTGCTGTGACGGGACGTGAACCTGCTTGCCAGCCCAGCAGTTTAACCAAACTAGGCTACTTGCTGTTTTACATGACAGCAGTCACCTAAGCCTTTGGAGGTGGGTTTCAGAACCCAGACCAACGTTTTGTTTTAAGGAGCGGCTGTGAACGTCCGAATTCTGAGAAAACAAAGTCCGACATTAAAGTTAGAACTACAAAGAAAAAAAAAAGACAAATGCTTCTAACTTCAGTGGCGTGTCCAGATCTTTTAAAATGGGGTGGTCCAGGTGAGGCACAGCTTTGTGCATGGGTGGCACCAATGGTTATGCTTTTTTTGTTTTACCCCCAAGCCTTTTGTGGACAATGAAAAACCTATTCAAAGGTAAATTCTTGTGTTGGCACCTGGGGTTGCCAATCAGATTCCAAGGGTGGCATGTGCCACCCCAGGCCACTGCCTGGACACGCCCCTAACAGATTTAGGGGAGGAGCAGCGCCTGATGTCGGGAGGAGGAAGGCGGTATTACGTACAACTTCTACATTCGGGCTTTTCAGGATGGTCAAAATAAAATTCACAATTTGCAGCTGAAAGAGGAAAATGCATGAATGCAGCCAAAAACTGGTCTGGGGTTATTTTTCATGAAGAAGCAACAATGTCCCATATATTATTTTTCATGATATGGCCCCTTTAATTTTCACTCCACAGAAACAACACAGAATATTTTGGGCACTAAAATGCTAACGTTTCCTAGCCTAGTGAACTAGACCAAATTCTTGCTTTGCAAAGAATGGTCTAGGCATGCTCCATTGGAACCTCAGCAGCTCCTACCAGGACTCTGGCTAGCCAATCACAGCTCTCTAGAGGGGTTTCAAACACATAAAGAGCTGTGATTGGTCCATAATGGTGGGCCAATCATAGTGCTCTATCTGCTTAGTGAACAAATCACAGAGCTTTATCCGCTTTGTGGGCCAATCAGGGCACTCTATATGCCTGGTGGGTGGGATGATGCAACAGAGTGAAACAAGAGTATGTCACATTCATTGGCCAGTGGAATGTGGAGATCATTTGAAAGACAACGGTAGAACCCGCCCCACAACCGAGAGCCGTCAATGGAGCATGGCCAGACTAAATAATACATTTATTTAGTCTGGCTTGCCAGGCTAAACGTTTCCCATTACCCACACAAATCTACCCAAAAATGGGCGTGGCCGTTTGAAGAAGCAGGAAGTGCTGTGATGTCACTCCAATCCAGAGCCTTCTTCTATATGTTAAATGTTTATTACTTTTGATACACGTTAAAAACAAAGGGGTTCATTCCAAAGCTGAGGTGCAACTGAGTGGAAGGACCCGCTCCACCAAACGAGGGGCTGCTAGTAACTTCTTGTCGTTTGATGTGAGAACACAGCCCAATCGCAAAGAACCCTGAAAGTTAAAATCAGAATTTAGAAATATTTTCCTTTACAAATGCGGCTGATGATAAAAAAAAATAAAAAAATAAAAGCAGAGTTCTGTCACTGAGCCGTTAGGAGATGTCTGGGCACCTCGAGCTGACTGGTACTAGTGACGCGTCTGTGAAGGTGCCTTGTGGGCATTCCTGCGGACAGACTGGGACAGGAAACAGTTGGTGTGATGGAGTGATGGAAGTGGTGATGTGGAACCATCTGATAAAAACGATGTCTGTTTCACCTCCTCCAGCTAGGTCACATCATCCCCCACGGGCCAAAACCAATCTCAATAACTTTCTGCCTGTCTCTTTTTGGTGTCTGGTTCTCTTTTTGCTTCTTTATTCTTTGACCATCTCTGTTTATGTCCCACTTTGTCTCCAGTGTAAGACGTTAGCGGGGATCTGCGACCACATCATCTCTCTGTCGTCAGACTCGCTAGTCTCTCAGTCAGCCCATCTGGAGGTGGTCCATCTCACCAGCATCATGCCCAGTGAAGGACTGGTGAGGAGAACACTCATTAAACCCAGAAACAACAAAGCCAAACTCTGAAATCTTCATGTTCAAACTGGAAAAGAAACAATACTGTAAAAATGTGGAAAAGCGTGTTCCTCTGATGCTTTGGGGGCCACGTTCCATCACCGTGAGTGACTTTTACTTTGTTGCTCCCACAAGATTGAATAGAGGAATATTCTCCAGACTCAAACGTGCATGGTTTCTTCAAACGTATGAATGATTGTCTGGGTTATTTTCCTGATGACTTTAAACACACCTCTATGCGCTCGCTGTTCAGTAAGTCTCACTTGGATCCCTACGTATAACCAACAAATCTCCTAGGTGTCCTTTGTAGCGTTTGGTTTGTGCTGTTGTTAGTTCTGTTGGACAAACTTCAGATACAAATACTGTGTTTGTGTTTCAGGGGATGTATATCAAATCAACATATGATGGACTCCATGTGATCACCGGAACCACGGAGAACGTACGTTTTTGTTTCACTCTGTGTAAAAAAAAAAAAAAAAGAGAGGCACCAGGAAGCAAAATTGAATTCATTGTTTCATGTTTGTCTCTGTTTCTTCATTTTATTTCATCGTCATCCGTTCTTGACCTTTTTCTCCCACTTCTGCAGTCTCCAGCAGATCAGTGTAAGAAGATCCACGCTGGGGATGAGGTGATCCAAGTCAACCACCAGACTGTGGTGAGTTATACCAACCAGGGTTTCCATAATGACCACTGTTTGTTCACTCTGCTATGTTGGGAAATGGTCCAGGTGCATCATGGATTCATCAAGGGTTCATAGCAGGGGTCAACAATCTAGTGCCCCCAGGAACCCTATAAGATGCCCCAGGCCTGTTCTAAAAATAGCAAAAATCACCAATCAGCAAAGTTTAAAAGATTATTTTTTGCTAAATTGTGCTTCGTGTGATTAAAATGTGATTTGTTTCCATAACCACTGTGAGTTTTACAAAGAAGCTCTGGGAAAGAGTGGTGGAAGCTAAGCTTACATCAGAAGCAGGGCCGTGCAGAGACCTTTGACGGGCCGGGTGCTCAAAGTAAAAAAAGGGGCACTTATAGAGCAATCCAATAAGTTAGAAAATTCAGAAAATGAGACCCTTGGGCTCAAACAACATAATAAAAATATATAAATTAGTGTCATTAGTGTTAATGTTAGTTCATAAATAATAGTTTTAGTTTTTAAAGCTGACTTGTATCTAGAGGTGTTACAACCACAGGTAGAGCGACAGCAAGGATAACCAATCACACGTTAGTATGATGCGGCAGAGCCAATCAGTGAGTTTGTAGGCGGGTCTAAGGGAAAATAGCCTTCAGCTTGAGGCGGCTGCCTCCGCATGGTCCTAGTGCCCAATTTGTATCACAGTATAACAGATTTGTACGGTAAAATCTGACGAACGACCGGAAAAAGGGCACTTTGGACACTTCGGACAAAAGGGGCAGGGTCTCAAGCACCCTCCGCACCCCCCTCTGCACGTGCCTGATCAGAAGTGAACATTTGTGAGCAGCAGAATGGTTTCATGCTAAGAAAGTGTACCATAGATGCTACGTTTGCTTTAAGGATGCTGGAGCAGTGCAGAGAAGGTCAGAAGGATGTGCGTCTTTGTAGATTTAGAAGAAGAAGGAGCTGTGGTGCATGAGGAGGTCTGGAGAAGTGTGTAAGAGTGGTGCAGATCACGTGTGAGCGAGACATCAGTGAGGTGTGCTGCAGGAGTGACAGAGGAGCTCAAGGTGGAGGTGTTACTGCATCAAGGATCGACTCTAAAACCCGTGACTCTGTTGGGGTCAAGAGGGAGCTGAGCCAGGAATCAAAGCTAACTGGTTCTTATTAAAAACACACAAAAGCTTTCTTTTTACCTTGCTGACAGTTTCGTTCGCAGCTGCAAACTTCCTCAGAGCTGGCGCTGACGTCACTTCCGACTCCGTTTATACTGATTAGAAATCAAAAGCTGCCAATTTACCGATTGATCTTTGTTCCTGTCCTCGTCTGTGGTCATGAGATTTACGTAATGACCAAAAAATAAATAAAAACGGTTGGGAATACAAGCGGCCAACATTTGTTTTCTCCATTGGGTGGCCGGGCTCAGCTTTAGAGATAGGGTGAGGAGCATGGACATCTAGGAGAGACTCAGAGTAGAGCAGCTGCTCCTCCACACCGAGGGCAGCCAGCTGAGGTGGTTTGGGGATTTGGTCAGGATGCCTCCTCGGCGCCTCCCAGGAGAGGTTTTCCAGTCATGTTCTGCTGATAGGAGGCTCTCTGGGTTGACTCAGGTCATGCGTTGGCCAGGGAATGCCTTAGGATCCCACCGTGGGAGAGGATGGTTTAGGCCTCTCAGCTGGAGCTGCTGCCCGTGCAACCTGGACTCGGGTAAGCGGGTGAAGCCGGGCGGATGGATGGATTAGCTTGTATGGTTAATAAAAGCAGGCGTTAAAAAGCAACAACAACCAAATCCAACTGGATTATATCATTCCCACATGAAGCCGTGCTTTTCTCTCAAAGTAGAAAAGGTCATGTTGCTACCCCACACTCATCCCATCAGAGAGCAGCCATTTTAAACAGATCAGCACCTTCCTTTAGCATTACTCCTGCTGTCGTTTACGGCCCAGACGATTAGCTCCGGTGCTGATTTGAGTTACCTGAAGGAAACATAAAGGTTTGTGACTGTCCTCAGTTGTTCGTGTCTCCATGTTGTCCAAGTAGAAGCACGCATGTAGGCTCCGGGCAGCGGCATTTGATGGAGGTGCACGTTATCTCCTCTCTCTCCTTGGCGTGACAGTGCAGATCGCACCCTGCCAGGCTCACAGCTTCAAATCAAATCAACTTTATTTATATAGCACTTTTCATACAAAAAAAATGCAACTCAAGGTGCTTCACAGGTTAAAATGGCCCCATAGATCCCATATTCCCATCCCAGCCCCCCTCCCCACACACACACACACACACACACACACACACACACACACACACACACACACACACACACACACACACACACACGTGAAGAACAGAGGAAACAATAGGCTGAGTTCAGATGGGTCAGGTAATGGACGACACATCATCAGCGGAGCCATCTGCCCTGACAGCAACAGATCCACGGCAGCAGCCAAGACACCGGCCCATGACGCCCCGGGGGGGGGGGGGGGGGGGGGGGGGGGGGCAGAAACCCCCAAAGGTTCAAACCTCTATTACTCTCCTGGCTAGACCCTCACCACTCTGATCCTTCACTCCGGGGGAGAAGATAAGCAGGGGGAACAGAGGTGTAGGAGTGTGTGTGTGTGTGTGTGTGTGTGTGTGTGTGTGTGTTAAGGCTGCAGCAGTCGGGGGGGCTGAGTTGAGGCATGGCAGGGAGGTGGGGAGAAAAGGGAGGAGGATGTGAAGAGGGACTTTGGGAGAGGAGCAGGCAGATGAAAAGACAAGGAGGGACGAAGGATAGGGAGTTAATGCTGCTTTCGGTTCACTCCCAAAATGATCGGGTGAGAGGGTGAATAGATGGATCTGATACGCTTTATCTAGTTTGGCTCCAAATTAAACACAACACAAGGGAGGATGAACTAATTCTGATGTGTCATGTTTTGATGTAGTAAACAAACAACACTTCCTTCATGCGTATTCATGAGCATTGTCTGAGTTCCACTTCGGAACAGGACGTGCAGTTTTGGGTCCTTCTGAAGTAATCCGTGGAATTTGCTTGGATAGCAAAGCGATTGTTTGAAGAGGCAAAATAATTATGTGGAGGTAATGGCATCGGGGAAAATAATGAAGACTTGTGGGGATTCAAGAATCTCCTCAGCAGCAGTTTATGCTGTTCTTGTTCTTGTCGGCGTCTCTATGCTTGTCGTTGCATCCTGTGGGTTAGCATCACAGAGAAGCCTAAACCAGCCTGGTTACCATTTAATAATACCACATTATTCATAGATTAAATTCTGGTTGATAAGATTAAAATCCAGTTTCTAATTCCTGAAAAGAGGCAGTGGTGAGATGTTGAAGCAGCGGCTTGAGTTAGAAGGGGTCAGGGATGAGGTCCTGCCTCAGGTGGAGGAGTTTACCTAACTCGGGGTCTTGTTCACAAGTGCGGGACAGAGGGACTGATAGGCGGATTGGTGATGCATCTCCAGTAAGAAGCTCTGTCACCCGGGAGGGAGTAAGAGTAGATCTGCTGCTCCTCCACAAGGAGATGAGCCAGTTTTATGTGGCTAAGGTATCTGGTCAGGGTGCCTCCTGGATGCCTCCTTGGTGAGGTTTCTGGATTGGTCCAACCAGGAGGAGACCTAAAGGGAGACCCAGGAGATGTGGGAGGGAGAAGGAAGTCTGGACCTCCCTGCTTTGGCTACTGTCCCCGTGACTCGACCCCATGTAAGCTGATGGAAATGGACGGATAGTAAAAATACTATTTCTTCATTGGTGTCGGTAACCTTTGCTTCATGTGTATTGGTTGTGTTTTCTGCCTATTTTGCTGCTTAGCTGCCTATGTTAGGTTGAACGTTTGCTGAGGATCTGTTTGAGTGTGGCTGGATCACCATGGCAACAGGTCTAACTGAGTGTGAAAAGCCCAAACTGTGGAATTTATTTGCTTGATCAATCAGTTTTGAGAGAAAAAGGCATTCAATGATGGATGAAACCCAACTTTGCGTGTGAGAACTCACTGGAACTCAAACCGAAAGCCTGAATTACCAAACATCAGAATCAGAAAGACTCTATTTATCCCCGAGAGGCAATTAAAAAAATAACAGCAGAGTAGCATGACGTTGGACATACGAACATTGAATAAATAGGCAATAAGAAAAGTAATAAAGCAGCAAGAAGATGGATAAAATCGGTAAAGTATGCAAAAATCACTGCGTAAGTGAATAAAGTTAAATATATGGAGAGCCCAAGGAGAGGGTTGGTCTTATCTTACCTGCTGGAGTTAAAGAGCTGAATGGCTTTGGGGACAAAGGTGGCTCTCCTCCTCTCAGTCTCACAGGAAGTGCAGCGGAGGCGTCGCCCAGAGGGGAGCCAGGGAAATGCGGGCTGAAGAACGTGAGAGGGGTAGTGGAGGATTTTGGCTGCCTGTCTCAGGGCTTGTTGATAGAAAACCTGAGCAAGAGTTCTGACAGGCAGGCCAACGATGTTGGAGCACATTGATGCAGTGCGCTGCAGTCTGTTCCTGTTCTGGAGGCTAAGGGAGTAGAACCAGCAAGTGATGGAGAAGGTCATGATGCTTTCCAGGAAGGCACAGTAAAAAGTCATCATGACTGAGGAGCTGACTCCAAAGGAGTTGAGCTTCCTAAGGAGATATAGCCGTTGGTGGCACTTCCTGAGAATCTCCTCTGTGTTAGCAGAGAATTTCAGGAGGTTGTCAAAGGTGGTTCCCAGATACTTGTACTCCTCCACTACCTCCACTGGGTTCCCGTGGATAATGGTGGTTACTGAAGCAGCCGGATCCCTCGGCCTCCTGCAGAAGGTCACCGCCATGTCTTTGGTTTTGCTCACATTCAGTTCAAGTTTGGAGCTGTCCCACTACTCTACAAACTCCTGAAGAGCAGGTCCGTGGTGTTGTGAGGAGCCTGACAGCAGTGACAGAAGGACTGTATCATCAGCGTATTTCACCAGGTGACAGTTGGGATGTGTGGATCTGCAGTCGTCGGCGTAGAGGATGTAGAGCAGGGGGGGAGCACACAGCCCTGGGGGGAGCCGGTGGAGGTGGAACGGAGACCGGAGAGACAGTTGTTGACCCGAACTTTCTGAGTCCTGTTGGTTAAAAAGTCCAGTATCCACAGGGTTAACTGGTCATCCAAATGAAATTGGGAGGAAAGTTTCGGAGCCAGGATGTTAGGCTGCAGAGTGTTGAATGCTGATGAAAGGTCAACAAGCAGAAGTCTGGCGGAGGAGTCAGGGAGCTCCAGATGTTTGTGGATGGAGTCCAGGATGAAGATTTTTGCATCATCGGCGCCTCTGCGTGCACGATAAGCAAACTGGAGTGGATCCATCAGGGGCTCAGTTGCTCTCACAATGTGCTCTTTTATGATCTTCTCCATGGCCTTCATCACCAAGGAGGTGAGCGCCACAGGACGAAGATCGTTAGGAGACTTTGGGTTGCTTCTTTTTGGGACAGGGATAACTGTGGAGTGTTTCCACAGCTGGGGGACGGTGTGAGTGTTGAAATAGAGTCTGGAGCACACTTCCTAGCTGCTCTGCACAGTGCCTCAGTACTCTACTACTGATGTTGTCAGGGCTGGGTGAGCTCCTCTCCCTGGTCCTCCTGAGGGCTCTCACCACGTCCTCGGTCTGGAAGGCGAGTGCAGAGCTGCCAGGTTTGAGTGAGGATCTGGACTCCTCAAGCTGGGTGATACTGTCCGTCTCAGACCTGGTGTAGAGAGCGTTGAGGTCGTCAGGGAGGGATGTGGGGTCGCTGCCCTCCACCTGGATGGTTCTGGAGGCGGTGACCACAGTATTCACAGCAGCCATGGTTTTGAGCCCCTGCCAGGCTGAGCGAAGGTCCCCTGAGGTAATTATTTTTCCCCACATTGTTTTTATATTTCAGTTCAGCAGCTTTAATGGCCCTCTTGACCTCCCTGTTGACTTCTTTCTTGTCCTGTGAAGAACCGGTGAAGGATTTCCTTTAGCTGCTTGGTGATCCAAGGTTTGTTGTTGGGGTAGATGGTGACTTTTTTTGAGGGGATGATGTTGTCCACACAGAAGGAGATGTATGATGATACTGTGTCGACTTGATCGTCGATGTCATCAGAGGAAGAAAGAAGGCTGACCCAGTCAGTGGCCTCAAAACATCCTTGTAGGGTGAGGATACTTCCCGCTGTCCACTGCTGGATGCTTTTGGTCACCTTTTTAATCCTCTTGATGACTGGGGTGTAAGCAGGGGCCAGCAGGACGGTGTGGTGGTCTGCTGATCCAAGAGGGGGGAGGGAGAGCCAAAGCATTTGTCCAGAGTCTTCCCCTGACGTGTGCTGCATGTAATATACTGTTGGAAACCTTTAAGCGCCTTGTCAGAGGAGCAGTGGTTAAAATCACCCAGGATGAACTTGGGAGAGTCTGGTGATAATTGTTCCAGTTCATCCCGACTGCTAATGAGGTTCTCTGTGGCTTTGGCAGCATCAGCTCTGGGGTGAATGTAGACCAAGATGATGAAACTCTGTGGGAATTCTCTGGGGAGATAATAGGGGCGCAGGGAAACAGCCAGAAGCTCGATATCCGTGGTGCGCTACTTCTACCTCATAGTGACTAGAGCACCAGCTGTTGTTTACATAGAGACACACACCGCCGCCATGTTGCTTCCCGGTGCATTCGTGGTCTCTGTCCAGGCGAAAAGGTGGTGAAAAGCCATCAGTGTGCAGCGTGCCGTCATCGCCACTGTTGTTTAACCATGACTCGGTGAAAGCCAGAACAGAAGCAGTTCGGTACTCATGCAAGTGGTTGACGTAGGCTTGCAGCTCGTCTAGCTTGTTACGGAGAGACCGGACATTAGCCTGGCTGATGGGCGGGAGCGCTCGTTGTTTGTGTGTTTCCCTCTTGAGTCTCGCTCTCACACCACCCTTCTTTAATCCCCTCCTGTTTATCTTGTTTTTATGTTGTCAAATTTCCGTGTCCACGGAGAAGTTCCTTGGGAAAGAAATCCGTAGGAACACGGCGGAAAAGCTGTTGCCCGGGTTGCCACTGCTGATGAATGAGGACGTCTCTGGTATAGCAGAGCCTTGGGGATGAGCATGTTGGGGATGCTCCGATCACAAATCCGGGATATTCAACATTTGTTGATATGGCACCACTCTGAAGACAAATGAGTATACTGCCTGTTGAATGCGAAACGTAGCCAATCAGAAGCACACTGTACAGAGAGGATTCCAAATCCTCTTCCTCCTCCGACATGATCCAAAGTCAGGTTCGATCTCTTGTGGTTTTGTGTGGTTTCCTGGTGGATTTGGGAATATCTGAGTGTGAAATTGGTTCCTGTGTGGTGTCTTTCTTTGGTAGGTGGCCACACATTATACTGTAAGACCAAAACTGTTACGCATGTGCTTTTAATCACCATGTGGTGGTCTCTCAAGTTTGAAACTCTTCAGACAATTTTAAAATCTTGATTGGTGAAGGCAAAGTCCCATTAGTCATCACCTCACGCTGGTGATATTACATCTCCACTCTTAGCCCATCCCTGTCGGGAGCAGAGTGGCTGCGCTCTGGAACTATTTGGTGGTTTAACCCCCCAATCCCTTAAAGCTGAGTGTCAAGCATTGGGAAGTTGGTTAATGTTTCTTTGCTTTTATCCAAAGCGACGCACAATTTTTAACCTATAGGGCATGTTGTGATTTGAGGGGGAACCGGAGTACCCAGAGGAAACCCACACATGCATGGGGAGAACATGCAACTCCATGTAGAAAGGCAGCAGCCAAGTTTCAAACCTGCAACCTTCTTGCTGCGAGGCAACAGTGCTTACCACTGTGCCGCCATGCTGCCCATGTGCATTGTATGTAATTCAGTTCTGTTTGTTAGAACAAACTTATGAAGTAATCAACCCTTAACAGGCTTCTCATGTTTAGGTTGCATGCGTGGAAGGTTCTGGATGATGCAGTGTTAGACTTTATCCCAAGAAGTGTGTCTTGAGATTGACACCACCTGCATTCCCATTGAGTGGGCTGGGAACTGAAGCTAAAAGAGGATTAGCTTAGTTTAGCTGACTATAATTTTTGCAAGTTGTTGCCTTCTGCACAGATTGCACAAAAAGGTATAAATGCAGGGTGTTGCACGCGTCTGCAAGCCATAAACCACTTAAAACTAAAACAGATAAGCAGTAAATCTGCTGCCCTGTTGCTGCATAAACTCTCGTCCTCTCGTGCTTTTCATGCTAGGCAGGAGTATTTTTCACTATAGTAACTTCTGAGGAGCTGGTATAAACAGAAAATTGTCTTTCTTGGCCTCATGATATGATCTATTAATGAGTCACTCAGCTATTACCCCCACGCTGCCCATCTTTAGACCTATCCTTGGTGACTTTACTTTAAATGAAATGGTGACCGGTCCAGGTGTACCACCTCTCACCCAATGACTGATGGAGAAGGGTGACCAGCACAAGGTTCAAGCTGGATAGATGTTTAATGTTTAATGACTCAAAGTAGCAAGTAGGGAACAACATATGGTCACTGTAAAAAGGTCCTTCACAACCAAAGCCAGTCTAATTTAATGATCACTTCTTTATTTTTCAGCAGTGACCCACCTTGGAAAAGCTTGAATTCACTGATCCCATCACATATCACTGTTATAGAGAATGTTTTTCATGTATACCCTCCTTTTCAGATCTTTCTAGTCCAAGAAAGCAGATGGGGACTAAACATACGGCTAACTTAGCTGAATCAGGACTCTTGTTGCAGCTGGTTGTACTCAGGGCTTCTAATCTGGGCTGGAAGCAACAGGAAATGGGCCACTACTGGCTGGAGGAACAATTCAGAGCACATATATGCATCATCGATGTGAATGCATGTGTGTGTGTGTGTGTGTGTGTGTGTGTGTGTGTGTGTGTGTGTGTGTGTGTGTGTGTGTGTGTGTGTGTGTGTGTGTGTGTGTGTGTAGAGGCCTCTGTGGGCGTTGCCAGTAACTGAGACCAATGTTGCCAGTCAGTGACCTGATGAGCGCTGTGAGCTCTAGAGACTCACTGGCCTGAGCCAGCAGGATGCTTGTGCTCTTCAACCCCCTCTGACTAAGCCTGGGTCGTATGTTTCTGTCTGTCTATTCGTCAAACGCAACGGAGAGTTTACGTTTGGGATTGGTCAGCCCAAAACAGCAGCCAACAGCTCACCTGCCTTTGAATTTTTTGTGAAAAAAGTATGTATTCCTCGAGACTGTATTCCTGCTCCTGGAGCAGATTGGTTTTACAAGCTTTTATAAAACTTTATTTAACAAAATGGAAACAATGACAAATTCCGATGTCAACACGAGAATCAAAATTTTTTACTTAAATTCACAACTCCGTCTAGATATTTGTTAACAAGCTAAATTAAATAGATTTGTCAGCCAGAGATCTCACTGCAACGACAGGTAGAGCCACCAGAAAAGGTCAGTGCCCCCTGCTGTCCTGGAGGTGAATTACTTTGCAACACTGACACACAAATGGAGAAACATAAAAGGAAATTGTCTCCATCAGTACGTGTGTGTGTGTGAGTGCAAACTTGCTGACAAAGAGGTAAAAACTGGGCTGACTGGTCCACCATTGCTGCAGACCACAGGGCTTTGTGACTGGTTCAGGTTAATTTTGAAACACTTTTTAGCCTCTTTCACCCACTTCCTTTCCAGAGGTTTGTGTTCACTGGCATACTCTTCTTATGGGATAATACTGATTATGGAGGTATTGATGTCATATCATTTTGCATTAATCAGGACCGCTATAATATAGGTCAGAAGCAAAAACCTCACACGACTACACAGTCTTTTTCACAAATGAGATGTGATCCATGTTCTAACCATAGACTGTACATACTAACGTAGTGCCATCATGGTGATTGCAGTGCAGTAAATGCAGTGTGTGTGTGTGTGTGTGTGTGTGTGTGTGTGTGTGTGTGTGTATTCATGCCCACATGTGTTTCATCCCGTTGCTTTTGCACCTTTTGTTACAGACCATCACTTTTACAACAACATTTATACACATAAAGATGTCTCCCATTCGTTCTTAAAATTACTAATTTTACACAAAGAAATTAAAAGGAATCAGCCCCTAATTTATTAGATTTCTTAGTTGTTATACACACACACACACACACACACACACACACACACACACACACACACACACACACACACACACACACACACACACACACACACACACACACACATATATATGTTTCCATGTGGTTCTGGTACTTTTGGATCTATCTGCAGCATTCGACACGATCGATCATGACATTCTGATCACAAGACTTCACACTTGGGCTGGCATCTCAGGCACAGCCCTGGATTGGTTCAGGTCATACTTTTGTAACAGGTCTGCTAGGGTCATGTTGGATGGCTGTTCATCCGAGTCACTGCCACTACATTGGGGTGTCCCACAAGGTTCAATTCTCGGCCCGTTACTGTTCAACCTCTATATACTGTCCCTTAGGAGCCATTTTCAGAAAGCACGCTGTCTCATACCATCTTTACGCTGACGACTGTCAAATCTATTTTTCATTTAAGCCAACTCAATCAACGAAAGCTTTGTCTGATTGTATCCTTGAGGTCAAGCAATGGCTAGCTGACAACTTCCTCCATCTTAATGACTCCAAAACTGACTTAATCGTTTTCAGTCCTTACAGTACCACAGCGACTCATCAACCTGACCTCAACTACCTCTCACCTAATGTATCCTCTGTAATCTCCAACCTTGGAGTAAAAATGGACCAGGCTCTGAAGATGGATGTCCAGGTCAATAACACAGTTTAATCATGTTTTTACCAACTAAGACGCATCTCAAAACTAAAGCACATCCTGTGTGTACGTCTTCTGAAACCTGTGGTCCACACTTTTATCACCTCAAGGCTGGATTACTCTAACTCCTGCTTATATGGCATCAGTAAAGCAGCTCTTTCTAGACTTCAGCTGGTCCAGAATTCTGCAGCTAGGTTGCTGACTGGAGCTGACAGAAGACAACACATTTCTCCAATTCTGAAATCTCTCCACTGGTTGCCCGTGCAGTCAGGATAAACTTCAAAATTATGCTCCTCACTTGAACCATCAAGCTCCTCCATATCTGTGTGAACTTGTCCATTACTACAACCCGCCGCGTGCTCTCAGGTCTGAAGATAAGCTCCTCCTAGCTGTTCCCAATGCACGTTTAAAAAGCCGTGAAGAAAGGGCTTTCTCTGTCTGTGCATCGAAGCTGTGGAACGCATTACCACTGCTAGTGAGGCTAGCACCAACAGCTAGCATTTTTAAATCACGCCTGAAAACTCACTACTTCAACCTAGCTTATATAACATAATTATGAACCTCACTGACATCTGCACTGTTTAAAAATGGACTCCACAATTATCGACTTCCGTACTATTGAGGTGCTTTTTTAAAATGTTTTTTCAAATTTTTATTCACCCTGTGTTTTATTGATTTTTAGCTGTTATTTTTGGGAATTTTGTTGTATTTCATTTTTATCTTTTATCTGTGTTCGACATGTTTGTATAACGCCGGTTTAATTAACTAACATTTTTAGTGTACAGCGCCTTGTTTGGTTGTAATGCCTTGTGAATGCGCTTTATAAATAAAATTGGATTGGATTGGATTGGATTGGATATATCAGTGGTGGTGCCAGGGGGGCGCTATAGCTACCCCCGGATTAGTCATTGCACCCCCAAGTAAATATTAGATTTTTTTTTTCAATTTAATTTTAATTGAACGTGTGGATGTGATAATATTTAACATACAAAACAAAAATAATCAGTAAATTATCATATAGATAGTAAAAACTTAAACCAAAACAGGAAATTGATGTTAACTTTTGACCTCATTTTCCACCTGTGATCGAGTGAAAGGTAGAGCTAGTGGTAAAACGGATTGGTTTTTGTTGCCCACATTTCCACGGGTTCAGTCAGAAACGAATGAATGTTTGGAAGTGATCTCAGACCCACAAAAAACTACGGATCTAGATGAAGAGAGTCAACCCTCAACCGCCGCAGCAGTCCAGGGTTTTGCCGCTGGAAATGCTAACACTAACGTTAGCTAACCTTGCAACACTATAGATGGTTTTCTGTGTGGCTGTATGTGTTTATGATTTCATGGAAAGGTCAGCGATTGTTCATATGTTTATGATGTATATTAATGATTGTTTCAGGTGTTGTTGAGGTGTTGTGCACGCATGTGTATCTGCTAGTGTTGAAGGTGTTTTAGAGAACAATAGGTACGCATGACCACTTCCTTCTTAGCACCCTCATTAAAAAGACTAGCTCCTTCATAGCACCTGCAGAAAAACATTTCTGGAGCCGCCACTACATACATACATACATACATATATATATATATATATATATATATATATATATATATATATAATTTTTATTTTATTTTATTTTTCAAATCCTGTTTTAAGATATTTAATCAGATGCTGCTACAAATGAAAGTGTTTCCTACATCCCGGATGAGCCCCCAATATTTCTGTGCGTGTGTGCATGTGTGTGTGTGGCGTTATACAGAAGCAGATTCACTGCCTTGATGTGTTTTCTCTTCAGGTGGGATGGCAGCTGAAGAACCTGGTAAATGCTCTAAGAGAAGATCCATGTGGAGTCATCCTCACGCTGAAGAAAAGGCCACAGAACACCCTGAGCTCCACACCAGCTCTGCTCAGGAATGTACGCTGGAAACCTCTTGGCCTGCAGGTAAACACCTCCATGTTTTTACTTCACTTTGCACTAATTAATTGTTCTAATCAGGTCTTATGTTGACATCCATCTACTTGTGTTTTGTATAAATATTTTCTCTATTCATTCTTTGATTGAAGTTCAGAACTAGACATGAAGCTTGAATTTAAAAGATTTAAAAGTTACAGTCCCCTTAAATCATCACACACTGGTGAAATTCATCTCAGCATTTGAGCTGAGCTGCAGCTGTGAATGCGCTTGGAAACTTTTTCAAGCAGGGAGGCATTGAGTCCCTATGTTAAAGTCTTTGGTATGACACGAACGGGATTTGAACCCCGATCTTCTAGTCCCAGGGAGGAAACTCTACCACTGGGCTACTGAGACGGTTACAGTAACACATTAACTAGATTATGTAATTTATCATATTAAGGGTTTTAACAGCTACAGTTGGTTATTATTAGCACTTGATTGTATTTATGTTTGTGAATGAATGATATAAGATATTTTAATCTCTTCTCCACTATACTTGTTTTGTGAAATGCAATGCCATTTACTAATGAATGAATAAAAATCCAACTAAAATAAATGTTTGTATCTAAAAATGCAAAATTGAATTTAAACATTCCAACCAACTACATCCCTTTGATGGTAACATATGAATTAATTTAATCAGAAGTAGGGCTGCACGATATTAGGAAAACCTGCGATATTCGATAACAGTGCTTAATATTGCAATATCGATATTACTCACGATAAATGAACAAATACTAAAGTATGCAGTGTTGATGTCGTGTGGCGTGTGACGTCTGCTCTGGGTTCAAAGCAAACAAAAACTAATGCATGAATTCCATTACAACATAACATTTTTATTGCAAAAATATGCAGCTGAACTTGCTACTGTATTAGCAGCTGCACCTGCTACTGTATTAGCAGCTGCACCTGCTACTGTATTAGCAGCTGCACCTGCTACTGTATTAGCAGCTGCACATGCTACTGTATTAGCAGCTGCACCCGCTACTGTATTAGCAGCTGCACCCGCTACTGTATTAGCAGCTGCACCTGCTACTGTATTAGCAGCTGCACCTGCTACTGTATCAGCAGCCGCACCTGCTACTGTATCAGCAGCTGCACCCGCTACTGTATTAGCAGCTGCACCCGCTACTGTATTAGCAGCTGCACCTGCTACTGTATTAGCAGCTACACCTGCTACTGTATTAGCAGCTGCACCCGCTACTGTAGCAGCTGCACCCGCTACTGTATTAGCAGCTGCACCCGCTACTGTATTAGCAGCTGCACCCGCTACTGTATTAGCATCTGCACCCGCTACTGTATTAGCAGCTGCACCCGCTACTGTAATAGCAGCTGCACCCGCTACTGTATCAGCAGCCGCACCCGCTACTGTATCAGCAGCTGCACCCGCTACTGTATTAGCAGCCGCACCCGCTACTGTATTAGCAGCTGCACCTGCTACTGTATTAGCAGTTACACGTGCTACTGTATTAGCAGCTGCACATGCTACTGTATTAGCAGCTGCACCTGCTACTGTATTAGCAGCTGCACCCGCTACTGTATTAGCAGCTGCACCCGCTACTGTATTAGCAGCCGCACCTGCTCCTGTATTAGCAGCCGCACCTGCTACTGTATTAGCAGCTACACCTGCTACTGTATTAGCAGCTGCACCTGCTACT